>NC_134827.1:48347541-48397683 GCF_004210375.1 Tachypleus tridentatus | reverse complement strand
AACAATATACACAGATTTAACTAAAGAAAGTTCAACCAACAGGTAAACAAAACAACCTACTGAACACAACAATATACACAGATTTAACTAAAGAAAGTTCAACCAATAGGTAAACAAAACAACCTACTGAAACACAACAATATACACAGATTTAACTAAAGAAAGTTCAACCAACAGGTAAACAAAACAACCTACTGAACACAACAATATACACAGACTTAACTAAAGAAAGTTCAACCATCAGGTAAACAAAACAACCTACTGAACACAACACATATACACAGATTTAACTATAGCACAGTTCAACCAACAGATAAACAAAACAACCTGTTGAACACAACAATATACACAGATTTAACTAAAGAAAGTTCAACCAACAGGTAAACAAAACAACCTACTGAACACAACAATATACACAGATATAACTAAAGAAAGTTCAACCATCAGGTAAACAAAACAACCTACTGAATACAACAATATACACAGATTTAACTAAACAAGTTCAAAGTTAAACCAACACTTAACTAAAGAAAGTTCAACCATCAGGTAAACAAAACAACCTGTTGAACACAACAATATACACAGACTTAACTAAAGAAAGTTCAACCAATCAGGTAAACAAAACAACCTACTGAACACAACAATATACACAGATTTAACACCAAAGAAAGTTCAACCATCAGGTAAACAAAACAACCTACTGAACACAACATTATACACAGATTTAACTAAAGAAAGTTCAACCAACAGGTAAACAAAACAACCTACTGAACACAACAATATACACAGATTTAACTAAAGAAAGTTCAACCATCAGGTAAACAAAACAACCTACTGAACACAACAATATACACAGATTTAACTAAAGAAAGTTCAACCAACAGGTAAACAAAACAACCTACTGAACACAACAAATATACACAGATTATAACTAAAGAAAGTTCAACCATCAGGTAAACAAAACAACCTACTGAACACAACAATATACACAGATTTAACTAAAGAAAGTTCAACCATCAGGTAAACAAAACAACCTACTGAACACAACATTATACACAGATTTAACTAAAGAAAGTTCAACCAACAGGTAAACAAAAAACAACCTACTGAACACAACAATATACACAGATTTAACTATAGCTAAAGAAAGTTCAACCAACAGGTAAACAAAACAACCTACTGAACACAACAATATACACAGATTTAACTAAAGAAAGTTCAACCAACAGATAAACAAAACAACCTACTGAACACAACAATATACACAGATTTAACTAAAGAAAGTTCAACCATCAGGTAAACAAAACAACCTACTGAACACAACAATATACACAGATTTAACTAAAGAAAGTTCAACCATCAGGTAAACAAAACAACCTACTGAACACAACAATATACACAGATTTAACTAAAGAAAGTTCAACCAACAGGTAAACAAAACAACCTACTGAACACAACAATATACACAGATTTAACTAAGAGAAAGTTCAACCATCAGGTAAACAAAACAACCTACTGAACACAACAATATACAAAACAGATTTAACTAAAGAAAGTTCAACCATCAGGTAAAACAAAACAACCTACTGAACACAACAATATACACAGATTTAACTAAAGAAAGTTCAACCAACAGGTAAACAAAACAACCTACTGAACACAACAATATACACAGATTTAACTAAAGAAAGTTCAACCATCAGGTAAACAAAACAACCTACTGAACACAACATTATACACAGATTTAACTAAAGAAAGTTCAACCATCAGGTAAACAAAACAACCTACTGAACACAACAATATACACAGACTTAACTAAAGAAAGTTCAACCATCAGGTAAACAAAACAACCTACTGAACACAACAATATACACAGATTTAACTAAAGAAAGTTCAACCATCAGGTAAACAAAACAACCTACTGAATACAACATTATACACAGATTTAACTAAAGAAAGTTCAACCAACAGGTAAACAAAACAACCTACTGAACACAACATTATGCACAGATTTAACTAAAGAAAGTTCAACCAACAGGTAAACAAAACAACCTACTGAACACAACAATATACACAGACTTAACTAAAGAAAGTTCAACCAATAGGTAAACAAAACAACCTACTGAACACAACAATATACACAGATTCTAACTAAAGAAAGTTCAACCAATCAGGTAAAACAAAACAACCTACTGAACACAACATTATACACAGATTTAACTAAAGAAAGTTCAACCAATAGGTAAACAAAACAACCTACTGAACACAACATTATACACAGATTTAACTAAAGAAAGTTCAACCAACAGGTAAACAAAACAACCTACTGAACACAACAATATACACAGACTTAACTAAAGAAAGTTCAACCATCAGGTAAACAAAACAACCTACTGAACACAACACAACATACACAGATTTAACTATAGCAAAGTTCAACCAACAGATAAACAAAACAACCTGTTGAACACAACAATATACACAGATTTAACTAAAGAAAGTTCAACCAACAGGTAAACAAAACAACCTACTGAACACAACAATATACACAGATATAACTAAAGAAAGTTCAACCATCAGGTAAACAAAACAACCTACTGAACACAACATTATACACAGATTTAACTAAAGAAAGTTCAACCAACAGGTAAACAAAACAACCTACTGAACACAACAATATACACAGATATAGGTAAAGAAAGTTCAACCATCAGGTAAACAAAACAACCTGTTGAACACAACAATATACACAGACTTAACTAAAGAAAGTTCAACCATCAGGTAAACAAAACAACCTACTGAACACAACAATATACACAGACTTAACTAAAGAAAGTTCAACCATCAGGTAAACAAAACAACCTACTGAACACAACATTATACACAGATTTAACTAAAAGAAAGTTCAACCAACAGGTAAACAAAACAACCTACTGAACACAACAATATACACAGATTTAACTAAAGAAAGTTCAACCATCAGGTAAACAAAACAACCTACTGAACACAACAATATACACAGATTTAACTAAAGAAAGTTCAACCAACAGGTAAACAAAACAACCTGTTGAACACAACAATATACACAGATTTAACTAAAGAAAGTTCAACCAACAGGTAAACAAAACAACCTGTTGAACACAACAATATACACAGATTTAACTAAAGAAAGTTCAACCATCAGGTAAACAAAACAACCTACTGAACACAACAATATACACAGATTTAACTAAAGAAAGTTCAACCATCAGGTAAACAAAACAACCTACTGAACACAACAATATACACAGACTTAACTAAAGAAAGTTCAACCATCAGGTAAACAAAACAACCTACTGAACACAACATTATACACAGATTTAACTAAAGAAAGTTCAACCATCAGGTAAACAAAACAACCTACTGAACACAACATTATACACAGATTTAACTAAAGAAAGTTCAACCAACAGGTAAACAAAACAACCTACTGAACACAACAATATACACAGATTTAACTAAAGAAAGTTCAACCAACAGATAAACAAAACAACCTGTTGAACACAACAATATACACAGATTTAACTAAAGAAAGTTCAACCAACAGGTAGACAAAACAACCTGTTGAACACAACAATATACACAGACTTAACTAAAGAAAGTTCAACCATCAGGTAAACAAAACAACCTACTGAACACAACATTATACACAGATTTAACTAAAGAAAGTTCAACCAACAGGTAAACAAAACAACCTACTGAACACAACAATATACACAGATTTAACTAAAGAAAGTTCAACCAACAGGTAAACAAAACAACCTACTGAACACAACAATATACACAGACTTAACTAAAGAAAGTTCAACCAACAGGTAAACAAAACAACCTACTGAACACAACAATATACACAGATTTAACTAAAGAAAGTTCAACCATCAGGTAAACAAAACAACCTACTGAACACAACAATATACACAGATTTAACTAAAGAAAGTTCAACCAACAGGTAAACAAAACAACCTGTTGAACACAACAATATACACAGATTTAACTAAAGAAAGTTCAACCATCAGGTAAACAAAACAACCTACTGAATACAACATTATACACAGATTTAACTAAAGAAAGTTCAACCAACAGGTAAACAAAACAACCTACTGAACACAACAATATACACAGATTTAACTATAGAAAGTTCAACCAACAGATAAACAAAACAACCTGTTGAACACAACAATATACACAGATTTAACTAAAGAAAGTTCAACCATCAGGTAAACAAAACAACCTACTGAACACAACAATATACACAGACTTAACTAAAGAAAGTTCAACCATCAGGTAAACAAAACAACCTACTGAACACAACATTATACACAGATTTAACTAAAGAAAGTTCAACCAACAGGTAAACAAAACAACCTACTGAACACAACAATATACACAGATTTAACTAAAGAAAGTTCAACCATCAGGTAAACAAAACAACCTACTGAACACAACAATATACACAGATTTAACTAAAGAAAGTTCAACCAACAGGTAAACAAAACAACCTACTGAACACAACAATATACACAGATTTAACTAAAGAAAGTTCAACCAATCAGGTAAACAAAACAACCTACTGAACACAACAATATACACAGATTTAACTAAAGAAAGTTCAACCATCAGGTAAACAAAACAACCTACTGAACACAACAATATACACAGATTTAACTAAAGAAAGTTCAACCATCAGGTAAACAAAACAACCTACTGAACACAACAATATACACAGATTTAACTAAAGAAAGTTCAACCATCAGGTAAACAAAACAACCTACTGAACACAACATTATACACAGATTTAACTAAAGAAAGTTCAACCATCAGGTAAACAAAACAACCTACTGAACACAACAATATACACAGATTTAACTAAAGAAAGTTCAACCATCAGGTAAACAAAACAACCTACTGAACACAACAATATACACAGATTTAACTAAAGAAAGTTCAACCAACAGGTAAACAAAACAACCTACTGAACACAACAATATACACAGATTTAACTAAAGAAAGTTCAACCATCAGGTAAACAAAACAACCTACTGAACACAACAATATACACAGATTTAACTAAAGAAAGTTCAACCATCAGGTAAACAAAACAACCTACTGAACACAACAATATACACAAACTTAACTAAAGAAAGTTCAACCATCAGGTAAACAAAACAACCTACTGAACACAACAATATACACAGATTTAACTAAAGAAAGTTCAACCATCAGGTAAACAAAACAACCTACTGAACACAACAATATACACAGATTTAACTAAAGAAAGTTCAACCAACAGGTAAACAAAACAACCTACTGAACACAACAATATACACAGATTTAACTAAAGAAAGTTCAACCATCAGGTAAACAAAACAACCTACTGAACACAACAATATACACAGATTTAACTAAAGAAAGTTCAACCAATAGGTAAACAAAACAACCTACTGAACACAACAATATACACAGATTTAACTAAAGAAAGTTCAACCATCAGGTAAACAAAACAACCTACTGAACACAACAATATACACAGATTTAACTAAAAGAAAGTTCAACCATCAGGTAAACAAAACAACCTACTGAACACAACAATATACACAGACTTAACTAAAGAAAGTTCAACCATCAGGTAAACAAAACAACCTACTGAACACAACAATATACACAGATTTAACTAAAGAAAGTTCAACCATCAGGTAAACAAAACAACCTACTGAACACAACACAATACACAGATTTAACTAAAGAAAGTTCAACCAACAGGTAAACAAAACAACCTGTTGAACACAACAATATACACAGATTTAACTAAAGAAAGTTCAACCAACAGGTAAACAAAACAACCTACTGAACACAACAATATACACAGATATAACTAAAGAAAGTTCAACCATCAGGTAAACAAAACAACCTACTGAACACAACATTATACACAGATTTAACTAAAGAAAGTTCAACCAACAGGTAAACAAAACAACCTACTGAACACAACAATATACACAGATTTAACTAAAGAAAGTTCAACCAACAGGTAAACAAAACAACCTACTGAACACAACAATATACACAGACTTAACTAAAGAAAGTTCAACCAACAGGTAAACAAAACAACCTACTGAACACAACATTATACACAGATTTAACTAAAGAAAGTTCAACCATCAGGTAAACAAAACAACCTACTGAACACAACATTATACACAGATTTAACTAAAGAAAGTTCAACCAACAGGTAAACAAAACAACCTACTGAACACAACAATATACACAGATTTAACTAAAGAAAGTTCAACCAACAGGTAAACAAAACAACCTACTGAACACAACAATATACACAGATTTAACTAAAGAAAGTTCAACCATCAGGTAAACAAAACAACCTACTGAACAC
Source organism: Tachypleus tridentatus (assembly GCF_004210375.1). NCBI lineage: Eukaryota > Metazoa > Arthropoda > Merostomata > Xiphosura > Limulidae > Tachypleus > Tachypleus tridentatus. The sequence continues at coordinate 48,391,256 of NC_134827.1, read as the reverse complement.
AACAATATACACAGATTTAACTAAAGAAAGTTCAACCAACAGGTAAACAAAACAACCTACTGAACACAACAATATACACAGATTTAACTAAAGAAAGTTCAACCATCAGGTAAACAAAACAACCTACTGAACACAACAATATACACAGATTTAACTAAAGAAAGTTCAACCATCAGGTAAACAAAACAACCTACTGAACACAACAATATACACAGATTTAACTAAAGAAAGTTCAACCAACAGGTAAACAAAACAACCTACTGAACACAACAATATACACAGATTTAACTAAAGAAAGTTCAACCAACAGATAAACAAAACAACCTGTTGAACACAACAATATACACAGATTTAACTAAAGAAAGTTCAACCATCAGGTAAACAAAACAACCTACTGAACACAACATTATACACAGACTTAACTAAAGAAAGTTCAACCATCAGGTAAACAAAACAACCTACTGAACACAACATTATACACAGATTTAACTAAAGAAAGTTCAACCAACAGGTAAACAAAACAACCTACTGAACACAACAATATACACAGATTTAACTAAAGAAAGTTCAACCAACAGGTAAACAAAACAACCTACTGAACACAACAATATACACAGATTTAACTAAAGAAAGTTCAACCATCAGGTAAACAAAACAACCTACTGAACACAACATTATACACAGATTTAACTAAAAGAAAGTTCAACCAACAGGTAAACAAAACAACCTACTGAACACAACAATATACACAGATTTAACTAAAGAAAGTTCAACCATCAGGTAAACAAAACAACCTACTGAACACAACATTATACACAGATTTAACTAAAGAAAGTTCAACCAACAGGTAAACAAAACAACCTACTGAACACAACAATATACACAGATTTAACTAAAGAAAGTTCAACCAACAGGTAAACAAAACAACCTGTTGAACACAACAATATACACAGATTTAACTAAAGAAAGTTCAACCATCAGGTAAACAAAACAACCTACTGAACACAACATTATACACAGACTTAACTAAAGAAAGTTCAACCATCAGGTAAACAAAACAACCTACTGAACACAACAATATACACAGATTTAACTAAAGAAAGTTCAACCAACAGGTAAACAAAACAACCTACTGAACACAACAATATACACAGACTTAACTAAAGAAAGTTCAACCATCAGGTAAACAAAACAACCTACTGAACACAACAATATACACAGATTTAACTAAAGAAAGTTCAACCATCAGGTAAACAAAACAACCTACTGAACACAACAATATACACAGATTTAACTAAAGAAAGTTCAACCAACAGGTAAACAAAACAACCTACTGAACACAACATTATACACAGATTTAACTAAAGAAAGTTCAACCATCAGGTAAACAAAACAACCTACTGAACACAACAATATACACAGACTTAACTAAAGAAAGTTCAACCATCAGGTAAACAAAACAACCTACTGAACACAACATTATACACAGATTTAACTAAAGAAAGTTCAACCATCAGGTAAACAAAACAACCTACTGAACACAACATTATACACAGATTTAACTAAAGAAAGTTCAACCATCAGGTAAACAAAACAACCTACTGAACACAACATTATACACAGATTTAACTAAAGAAAGTTCAACCATCAGGTAAACAAAACAACCTACTGAACACAACAATATACACAGATTTAACTAAAGAAAGTTCAACCAACAGGTAAACAAAACAACCTACTGAACACAACAATATACACAGATTTAACTAAAGAAAGTTCAACCATCAGGTAAACAAAACAACCTACTGAACACAACATTATACACAGATTTAACTAAAGAAAGTTCAACCATCAGGTAAACAAAACAACCTACTGAACACAACAATATACACAGACTTAACTAAAGAAAGTTCAACCATCAGGTAAACAAAACAACCTACTGAACACAACATTATACACAGATTTAACTAAAGAAAGTTCAACCATCAGGTAAACAAAACAACCTACTGAACACAACATTATACACAGATTTAACTAAAGAAAGTTCAACCAACAGGTAAACAAAACAACCTACTGAACACAACAATATACACAGATTTAACTAAAGAAAGTTCAACCAACAGGTAAACAAAACAACCTACTGAACACAACAATATACACAGATTTAACTAAAGAAAGTTCAACCATCAGGTAAACAAAACAACCTACTGAACACAACATTATACACAGATTTAACTAAAGAAAGTTCAACCATCAGGTAAACAAAACAACCTACTGAACACAACATTATACACAGATTTAACTAAAGAAAGTTCAACCATCAGGTAAACAAAACAACCTACTGAACACAACAATATACACAGATTTAACTAAAGAAAGTTCAACCAACAGGTAAACAAAACAACCTACTGAACACAACAATATACACAGATTTAACTAAAGAAAGTTCAACCATCAGGTAAACAAAACAACCTACTGAACACAACACAATACACAGATTTAACTAAAGAAAGTTCAACCAACAGATAAACAAAACAACCTGTTGAACACAACAATATACACAGATTTAACTAAAGAAAGTTCAACCAACAGGTAAACAAAACAACCTGTTGAACACAACAATATACACAGATATAGGTAAAGAAAGTTCAACCATCAGGTAAACAAAACAACCTACTGAACACAACATTATACACAGATTTAACTAAAGAAAGTTCAACCAACAGGTAAACAAAACAACCTACTGAACACAACAATATACACAGATTTAACTAAAGAAAGTTCAACCAACAGATAAACAAAACAACCTACTGAACACAACAATATACACAGACTTAACTAAAGAAAGTTCAACCATCAGGTAAACAAAACAACCTACTGAACACAACATTATACACAGACTTAACTAAAGAAAGTTCAACCATCAGGTAAACAAAACAACCTACTGAACACAACATTATACACAGATTTAACTAAAGAAAGTTCAACCAACAGGTAAACAAAACAACCTACTGAACACAACATTATACACAGATTTAACTAAAGAAAGTTCAACCAACAGGTAAACAAAACAACCTACTGAACACAACAATATACACAGATTTAACTAAAGAAAGTTCAACCATCAGGTAAACAAAACAACCTACTGAACACAACAATATACACAGATTTAACTAAAGAAAGTTCAACCAACAGGTAAACAAAACAACCTGTTGAACACAACAATATACACAGATTAACTAAAGAAAGTTCAACCATCAGGTAAACAAAACAACCTGTTGAACACAACAATATACACAGATATAACTAAAGAAAGTTCAACCATCAGGTAAACAAAACAACCTACTGAACACAACATTATACACAGATTTAACTAAAGAAAGTTCAACCAACAGGTAAACAAAACAACCTACTGAACACAACAATATACACAGATTTAACTAAAGAAAGTTCAACCAACAGATAAACAAAACAACCTGTTGAACACAACAATATACACAGATTTAACTAAAGAAAGTTCAACCATCAGGTAAACAAAACAACCTACTGAACACAACATTATACACAGACTTAACTAAAGAAAGTTCAACCATCAGGTAAACAAAACAACCTACTGAACACAACATTATACACAGATTTAACTAAAGAAAGTTCAACCAACAGGTAAACAAAACAACCTACTGAACACAACAATATACACAGATTTAACTAAAGAAAGTTCAACCAACAGATAAACAAAACAACCTGTTGAACACAACAATATACACAGATTTAACTAAAGAAAGTTCAACCATCAGGTAAACAAAACAACCTACTGAACACAACATTATACACAGATTTAACTAAAGAAAGTTCAACCATCAGGTAAACAAAACAACCTACTGAACACAACATTATACACAGATTTAACTAAAGAAAGTTCAACCAACAGGTAAACAAAACAACCTACTGAACACAACAATATACACAGATTTAACTAAAGAAAGTTCAACCATCAGGTAAACAAAACAACCTACTGAACACAACAATATACACAGATTTAACTAAAGAAAGTTCAACCAACAGGTAAACAAAACAACCTACTGAACACAACAATATACACAGACTTAACTAAAGAAAGTTCAACCAATAGGTAAACAAAACAACCTACTGAACACAACATTATACACAGATTTAACTAAAGAAAGTTCAACCATCAGGTAAACAAAACAACCTACTGAACACAACAATATACACAGACTTAACTAAAGAAAGTTCAACCATCAGGTAAACAAAACAACCTACTGAACACAACATTATACACAGATTTAACTAAAGAAAGTTCAACCATCAGGTAAACAAAACAACCTACTGAACACAACATTATACACAGATTTAACTAAAGAAAGTTCAACCATCAGGTAAACAAAACAACCTACTGAACACAACATTATACACAGATTTAACTAAAGAAAGTTCAACCAACAGGTAAACAAAACAACCTACTGAACACAACAATATACACAGATTTAACTAAAGAAAGTTCAACCATCAGGTAAACAAAACAACCTACTGAACACAACATTATACACAGATTTAACTAAAGAAAGTTCAACCAACAGGTAAACAAAACAATCTACTGAACACAACAATATACACAGATTTAACTAAAGAAAGTTCAACCAACAGGTAAACAAAACAACCTACTGAACACAACAATATACACAGATTTAACTAAAGAAAGTTCAACCATCAGGTAAACAAAACAACCTACTGAACACAACAATATACACAGATTTAACTAAAGAAAGTTCAACCAACAGATAAACAAAACAACCTGTTGAACACAACAATATACACAGATTTAACTAAAGAAAGTTCAACCAACAGGTAAACAAAACAACCTACTGAACACAACAATATACACAGATTTAGGTAAAGAAAGTTCAACCATCAGGTAAACAAAACAACCTACTGAATACAACATTATACACAGATTTAACTAAAGAAAGTTCAACCAACAGGTAAACAAAACAACCTACTGAACACAACAATATACACAGATTTAACTATAGCACAGTTCAACCAACAGATAAACAAAACAACCCTGTTGAACACAACAATATACACAGATTTAACTAAAGAAAGTTCAACCATCAGGTAAACAAAACAACCTACTGAACACAACATTATACACAGATTTAACTAAAGAAAGTTCAACCAATAGGTAAACAAAACAACCTACTGAACACAACAATATACACAGACTTAACTAAAGAAAGTTCAACCAACAGGTAAACAAAACAACCTACTGAACACAACAATATACACAGATTTAACTAAAGAAAGTTCAACCATCAGGTAAACAAAACAACCTACTGAACACAACAATATACACAGATTTAACTAAAGAAAGTTCAACCAACAGATAAACAAAACAACCTGTTGAACACAACAATATACACAGATTTAACTAAAGAAAGTTCAACCAACAGGTAAACAAAACAACCTGTTGAACACAACAATATACACAGATATAACTAAAGAAAGTTCAACCATCAGGTAAACAAAACAACCTACTGAACACAACATTATACACAGATTTAACTAAAGAAAGTTCAACCAACAGGTAAACAAAACAACCTACTGAACACAACAATATACACAGATTTAACTATAGCACAGTTCAACCAACAGATAAACAAAACAACCTGTTGAACACAACAATATACACAGACTTAACTAAAGAAAGTTCAACCATCAGGTAAACAAAACAACCTACTGAACACAACATTATACACAGACTTAACTAAAGAAAGTTCAACCATCAGGTAAACAAAACAACCTACTGAACACAACATTATACACAGATTTAACTAAAGAAAGTTCAACCAACAGGTAAACAAAACAACCTACTGAACACAACATATACACAGATTTAACTAAAGAAAGTTCAACCAACAGGTAAACAAAACAACCTACTGAACACAACAATATACACAGATTTAACTAAAGAAAGTTCAACCATCAGGTAAACAAAACAACCTACTGAACACAACAATATACACAGATTTAACTAAAGAAAGTTCAACCAACAGGTAAACAAAACAACCTGTTGAACACAACAATATACACAGATATAACTAAAGAAAGTTCAACCATCAGGTAAACAAAACAACCTGTTGAACACAACAATATACACAGATATAGGTAAAGAAAGTTCAACCATCAGGTAAACAAAACAACCTACTGAATACAACATTATACACAGATTTAACTAAAGAAAGTTCAACCAACAGGTAAACAAAACAACCTACTGAACACAACAATATACACAGATTTAACTATAGCACAGTTCAACCAACAGATAAACAAAACAACCTGTTGAACACAACAATATACACAGACTTAACTAAAGAAAGTTCAACCATCAGGTAAACAAAACAACCTACTGAACACAACATTATACACAGATTTAACTAAAGAAAGTTCAACCATCAGGTAAACAAAACAACCTACTGAACACAACATTATACACAGATTTAACTAAAGAAAGTTCAACCAACAGGTAAACAAAACAACCTACTGAACACTACAATATACACAGACTTAACCGAAGAAAGTTCAACCATCAGGTAAACAAAACAACCTACTGAACACAACAATATACACACTTAACTAAAGAAAGTTCAACCATCAGGTAAACAAAACAACCTACTGAACACAACATTATACACAGACTTAACTAAAGAAAGTTCAACCATCAGGTAAACAAAACAACCTACTGAACACAACATTATACACAGATTTAACTAAAGAAAGTTCAACCAACAGGTAAACAAAACAACCTACTGAACACAACAATATACACAGATTTAACTAAAGAAAGTTCAACCATCAGGTAAACAAAACAACCTACTGAACACAACAATATACACAGATTTAACTAAAGAAAGTTCAACCAACAGGTAAACAAAACAACCTGTTGAACACAACAATATACACAGATATAGGTAAAGAAAGTTCAACCATCAGGTAAACAAAACAACCTGTTGAACACAACAATATACACAGATATAACTAAAGAAAGTTCAACCATCAGGTAAACAAAACAACCTACTGAATACAACATTATACACAGATTTAACTAAAGAAAGTTCAACCAACAGGTAAACAAAACAACCTACTGAACACAACAATATACACAGATTTAACTATAAAGAACAGTTCAACCAACAGATAAACAAAACAACCTGTTGAACACAACAATATACACAGACTTAACTAAAGAAAGTTCAACCAACAGGTAAACAAAACAACCTACTGAACACAACAATATACACAGACTTAACTAAAGAAAGTTCAACCATCAGGTAAACAAAACAACCTACTGAACACAACAATATACACAGATTTAACTAAAGAAAGTTCAACCAACAGGTAAACAAAACAACCTGTTGAACACAACAATATACACAGATATAGCTAAAGAAAGTTCAACCAACAGGTAAACAAAACAATCTACTGAACACAACAATATACACAGATTTAACTAAAGAAAGTTCAACCATCAGGTAAACAAAACAACCTACTGAACACAACAATATACACAGATTTAACTAAAGAAAGTTCAACCATCAGGTAAACAAAACAACCAACTGAACACAACAATATACACAGATTTAACTAAAGAAAGTTCAACCAACAGGTAAACAAAACAACCTGTTGAACACAACAACATACACAGACTTAACTAAAGAAAGTTCAACCAACAGGTAAACAAAACAACCTACTGAACACAACAATATACACACTTAACTAAAGAAAGTTCAACCAATAGGTAAACAAAACAACCTACTGAATACAACATTATACACAGATTTAGCTAAAGAAAGTTCAACCAACAGATAAACAAAACAACCTGTTGAACACAATAATATACACAGATTTAACTAAAGAAAGTTCAACCAACAGGTAAACAAAACAACCTGTTGAACACAACAGTATACACAGATATAGCTAAAGAAAGTTCAACCATCAGGTAAACAAAACAACCTACTGAATACAACATTATACACAGATTTAACTAAAGAAAGTTCAACCATCAGGTAAACAAAACAACCTACTGAACACAACAATATACACAGACTTAACTAAAGAAAGTTCAACCATCAGGTAAACAAAACAACCTACTGAACACAACATTATACACAGACTTAACTAAAGAAAGTTCAACAAATAGGTAAACAAAACAACCTACTGAAAACAACATTATACACAGACTTAACTAAAGAAAGTTCAACCAATAGGTAAACAAAACAACCTACTGAACACAACATTATACACAGATTTAACTAAAGAAAGTTCAACCAATAGGTAAACAAAACAACCTACTGAATACAACATTATACACAGATTTAACTAAAGAAAGTTCAACCAATAGGTAAACAAAACAACCTACTGAATACAACAATATACACAGATTTAACTAAAGAAAGTTCAACCAACAGGTAAACAAAACAACCTACTGAACACAACAATATACACAGATTTAACTAAAGAAAGTTCAACCATCAGGTAAACAAAACAACCTACTGAACACAACACAATACACAGATTCAACTAAAGAAAGTTCAACCAACAGATAAACAAAACAACCTGTTGAACACAACAATATACACAGATTTAACTAAAGAAAGTTCAACCAACAGGTAAACAAAACAACCTGTTGAACACAACAATATACACAGATATAACTAAAGAAAGTTCAACCATCAGGTAAACAAAACAACCTACTGAATACAACATTATACACAGATTTAACTAAAGAAAGTTCAACCAACAGGTAAACAAAACAACCTACTGAACACAACAATATACACAGATTTAACTAAAGCAAAGTTCAACCAACAGATAAACAAAACAACCTGTTGAACACAACAATATACACAGACTTAACTAAAGAAAGTTCAACCATCAGGTAAACAAAACAACCTACTGAACACAACATTATACACAGACTTAACTAAAGAAAGTTCAACCATCAGGTAAACAAAACAACCTACTGAACACAACATTATACACAGATTTAACTAAAGAAAGTTCAACCAACAGGTAAACAAAACAATCTACTGAACACAACAATATACACAGATTTAACTAAAGAAAGTTCAACCATCAGGTAAACAAAACAACCTACTGAACACAACAATATACACAGATTTAACTAAAGAAAGTTCAACCAACAGGTAAACAAAACAACCTACTGAACACAACAATATACACAGATATAGGTAAAGAAAGTTCAACCATCAGGTAAACAAAACAACCTGTTGAACACAACAATATACACAGATATAGGTAAAGAAAGTTCAACCATCAGGTAAACAAAACAACCTACTGAATACAACATTATACACAGATTTAACTAAAGAAAGTTCAACCAACAGGTAAACAAAACAACCTACTGAACACAACAATATACACAGATTTAACTAAAGAAAGTTCAACCAACAGGTAAACAAAACAACCTACTGAACACAACAATATACACAGATTTAACTATAGACAGTTCAACCAACAGATAAACAAAACAACCTGTTGAACACAACAATATACACAGATTTAACTAAAGAAAGTTCAACCAACAGGTAAACAAAACAACCTGTTGAACAAAACAATATACACAGATATAGCTAAAGAAAGTTCAACCAACAGGTAAACAAAACAACCTACTGAACACAACAATATACACACTTAACTAAAGAAAGTTCAACCAATAGGTAAACAAAACAACCTACTGAACACAACAATATACACAGACTTAACTAAAGAAAGTTCAACCAATAGGTAAACAAAACAACCTACTGAATACAACATTATACACAGATTTAGCTAAAGAAAGTTCAACCATCAGGTAAACAAAACAACCTACTGAACACAACAATATACACAGACTTAACTGAAGAAAGTTCAACCATCAGGTAAACAAAACAACCTACTGAACACAACATTATACACAGATTTAACTAAAGAAAGCTCAACCATCAGGTAAACAAAACAACCTACTGAATACAACATTATACACAGATTTAACTAAAGAAAGTTCAACCATCAGGTAAACAAAACAACCTACTGAACACAACATTATACACAGACTTAACTAAAGAAAGTTCAACCATCAGGTAAACAAAACAACCTACTGAACACAACATTATACACAGATTTAACTAAAGAAAGTTCAACCAACAGGTAAACAAAACAACCTACTGAACACAACAATATACACAGATTTAACTAAAGAAAGTTCAACCATCAGGTAAACAAAACAACCTACTGAACACAACAATATACACAGATTTAACTAAAGAAAGTTCAACCATCAGGTAAACAAAACAATAAACTGAACACAACAATATACACAGATTTAACTAAAGAAAGTTCAACCAACAGGTAAACAAAACAACCTGTTGAACACAACAATATACACAGACTTAACTAAAGAAAGTTCAACCAACAGGTAAACAAAACAACCTACTAAACACAACAATATACACAGATTTAACTAAAGAAAGTTCAACCATCAGGTAAACAAAACAACCTACTGAACACAACAATATACACAGACTTAACTAAAGAAAGTTCAACCAATAGGTAAACAAAACAACCTACTGAAACACAACATTATACACAGATTTAGCTAAAGAAAGTTCAACCAACAGGTAAACAAAACAACCTGTTGAACACAACAGTATACACAGATATAGCTAAAGAAAGTTCAACCATCAGGTAAACAAAACAACCTACTGAATACAACATTATACACAGATTTAGCTAAAGAAAGTTCAACCATCAGGTAAACAAAACAACCTACTGAACACAACAATATACACAGACTTAACTGAAGAAAGTTCAACCATCAGGTAAACAAAACAACCTACTGAACACAACATTATACACAGATTTAACTAAAGAAAGCTCAACCATCAGGTAAACAAAACAACCTACTGAATACAACATTATACACAGATTTAACTAAAGAAAGTTCAACCAACAGGTAAACAAAACAACCTACTGAACACAACATTATGCACAGATTTAACTAAAGAAAGTTCAACCAACAGGTAAACAAAACAACCCACTGAACACAACAATATACACAGACTTAACTAAAGAAAGTTCAACAAATAGGTAAACAAAACAACCTACTGAACACAACATTATACACAGACTTAACTAAAGAAAGTTCAACCAATAGGTAAACAAAACAACCTACTGAATACAACATTATACACAGATTTAACTAAAGAAAGTTCAACCAATAGGTAAACAAAACAACCTACTGAATACAACAATATACACAGATTTAACTAAAGAAAGTTCAACCAACAGGTAAACAAAACAACCTACTGAACACAACAATATACACAGACATAACTAAAGAAAGTTCAACCATCAGGTAAACAAAACAACCTACTGAACACAACACAATACACAGATTTAACTATAGCACAGTTCAACCAACAGATAAACAAAACAACCTGTTGAACACAACAATATACACAGATTTAACTAAAGAAAGTTCAACCAACAGGTAAACAAAACAACCTGTTGAACACAACAATATACACAGATATAGGTAAAGAAAGTTCAACCATCAGGTAAACAAAACAACCTACTGAATACAACATTATACACAGATTTAACTAAAGAAAGTTCAACCAACAGGTAAACAAAACAACCTACTGAACACAACAATATACACAGATTTAACTATAGCACAGTTCAACCAACAGATAAACAAAACAACCTGTTGAACACAACAATATACACAGACTTAACTAAAGAAAGTTCAACCATCAGGTAAACAAAACAACCTACTGAACACAACATTATACACAGACTTAACTAAAGAAAGTTCAACCATCAGGTAAACAAAACAACCTACTGAACACAACATTATACACAGATTTAACTAAAGAAAGTTCAACCAACAGGTAAACAAAACAACCTACTGAACACAACATTATACACAGATTTAACTAAAGAAAGTTCAACCAACAGGTAAACAAAACAATCTACTGAACACAACAATATACACAGATTTAACTAAAGAAAGTTCAACCATCAGGTAAACAAAACAACCTACTGAACACAACAATATACACAGATTTAACTAAAGAAAGTTCAACCAACAGGTAAACAAAACAACCTGTTGAACACAACAATATACACAGATATAGGTAAAGAAAGTTCAACCATCAGGTAAACAAAACAACCTGTTGAACACAACAATATACACAGATATAGGTAAAGAAAGTTCAACCATCAGGTAAACAAAACAACCTACTGAATACAACATTATACACAGATTTAACTAAAGAAAGTTCAACCAACAGGTAAACAAAACAACCTACTGAACACAACAATATACACAGATTTAACTATAGCACAGTTCAACCAACAGATAAACAAAACAACCTGTTGAATACAACAATATACACAGACTTAACTAAAGAAAGTTCAACCATCAGGTAAACAAAACAACCTACTGAACACAACATTATACACAGACTTAACTAAAGAAAGTTCAACCATCAGGTAAACAAAACAACCTACTGAACACAACATTATACATAGATTTAACTAAAGAAAGTTCAACCAACAGGTAAACAAAACAACCTACTGAACACAACAATATACACAGACTTAACCGAAGAAAGTTCAACCATCAGGTAAACAAAACAACCTACTGAACACAACAATATACACACTTAACTAAAGAAAGTTCAACCATCAGGTAAACAAAACAACCTACTGAACACAACATTATACACAGACTTAACTAAAGAAAGTTCAACCATCAGGTAAACAAAACAACCTACTGAACACAACATTATACACAGATTTAACTAAAGAAAGTTCAACCAACAGGTAAACAAAACAACCTACTGAACACAACAATATACACAGATTTAACTATAGCACAGTTCAACCAACAGATAAACAAAACAACCTGTTGAACACAACAATATACACAGATTTAACTAAAGAAAGTTCAACCAACAGGTAAACAAAACAACCTGTTGAACACAACAATATACACAGATATAGGTAAAGAAAGTTCAACCATCAGGTAAACAAAACAACCTACTGAATACAACATTATACACAGATTTAACTAAAGAAAGTTCAACCAACAGGTAAAAAAAACAACCTACTGAACACAACAATATACACAGATTTAACTATAGCACAGTTCAACCAACAGATAAACAAAACAACCTGTTGAACACAACAATATACACAGACTTAACTAAAGAAAGTTCAACCATCAGGTAAACAAAACAACCTACTGAACACAACATTATACACAGACTTAACTAAAGAAAGTTCAACCATCAGGTAAACAAAACAACCTACTGAACACAACATTATACACAGATTTAACTAAAGAAAGTTCAACCAACATGTAAACAAAACAATCTACTGAACACAACAATATACACAGATTTAACTAAAGAAAGTTCAACCATCAGGTAAACAAAACAACCTACTGAACACAACAATATACACAGATTTAACTAAAGAAAGTTCAACCATCAGGTAAACAAAACAACAAACTGAACACAATAATATACACAGATTTAACTAAAGAAAGTTCAACCAACAGGTAAACAAAACAACCTGTTGAACACAACAATATACACAGACTTAACTAAAGAAAGTTCAACCGTCAGGTGAACAATACAACCTGTTATTCCAGACCAATTATCTTACTGCCTCAAAGTTTTGTTACAAGATGTCTAAATCACCAAAACAGATTGAAACATATACTGCATACAAATCATCTTCAATACACACTTAGATGAAACACATGAAAACCAACCTGAAATCACACAGACAGATCACCACAAGTGAATTTTAACACATTTAAACATTGATATGTCAGCCAGATCCAATAAACCTCTACCTCATAATATTAGGGGTTTGTTATGAGGGTAGTATCTATATTCCCTCTTCCTTGATAGGATCCTACCACACACTATGTAATAAGGCCCAATCCCCCCCCCCTCTTGGTTCCATCCTACCACACACTATGTAATAAGGCCCAATCCCCCCCCTCTTGGTTCCATCCTACCACACACTATGTAATAAGGCCCAATCCCCCCCCTCTTGGTTCCATCCTACCACATGCTGTGAAACAAGGCCAAATATCTCCTTCCTTGGTGGAAAGTCTACCCCTCACTTTATAACAAGGCTGAATCTCTTCTTCCTTGGTCCTATCATATCCCACACTGTATAACAAATCCATGCCAACATTTGGAGATAAAACAAGTTATAGAGTCACATAATGAAGTAAGCGAATAAAACTATTTATATGTATACTGGTAATGATGTTTTAACTATCAAATGTGGAAAACACTGGATAGATATTGGAGCATCAGTAGAGTACATTTCGCCTCTAACTGAAACTTATTTGATACCTCAGTGCTTTTTAAATAGGTTGAGCCAGCCATTGCTGTATTTAAAATCATTAGGGGTTCCATTTCCATCGCTGTACTGATACAGTTCTTTGTAGATCTTTCCAGACTGGTCTTTGATGGTTTTAAAAAATGAATGTTTCTTCAACTCATTCTTGGATAAACCATGTTAAGATGGTTCTTTACAGCTGGCTGTCACTAGCAGTTTTTGGAAACGTTTGTTGTAGGATATTATTACCATTTGGGTCCATGAAGTCTTAATCCATCTGTACAATGTTGACTAACCTAAGCCTAGTTTGTAGAAGATGTCTACTTGGTTAAATCCACATTTTAGTGTACACAATGTGTTTTATATTTGTTCCTATTATCTTCTTTTGCATGTTGGCAATGATATGAACATACTGCAGTAAAGCACAAGGACTAATCTTACACATGTTTGAAACGTGGTCAGCTATCGGTCAGTTACCTCTTTCTTTCTTTGTGAACCTGACGATGACCGAAGAAGGTCGAAACGTTGTTCGCTCCTCTACATAAAAATTTTCTCAACCCAAACCAGCCGTTTTTTACATATATATTTTTCTATACAAGTAGGCTTTCTCATCATCACGGATTAGTGTTGTATTGAAGTTCCATATGTCAAGGTTTACGTGTATACATAGACATAACACCACCAAAATCAATCTGAATACACACAGACATAACACCACTGAAGTCAATCTGAATAAACACAGACTTATTACTTCATGAACACAAATCAAAAGTCAAGTTCTTAACAGCTGAACATAACTGTAGTTTTATGAGAATCCCAAAACCTTACCAAATATAAATTATTGAGAACTCGTAATCCCAGCTGGTTGTTAGTTTTCAACAAGAGGTTTGAGTTCTAAGAATCCAATTTTATATAACTAAAGATAAGGTTAAGTTAAGCATCAAAACTTTTAGAGTTTAGTTTTCTTGAACCATAGCTTACCTGAGGTAATGTTCCTTTACCAGATTAGGGATATCCTCTTCAGTGAACCCAAGCTTTCTCAGACCATCGCTCATCTCCATCTCAAACATGAATTGTTTAAGAATATCTGCAAGAATAGTGCCAGCATCCTCTTTCCGATCATTACGTGTATCTCTCCCTAGTATGGAAATTGTCCTGATGTTAGAACATGATGAAACATTCACGAGGATGTGCCACTAAATTTGGAAAGTTGCTTGAATCTCACTCTATTTTAAGGAACATATTTTTGATACTTCTACTCAGATTTATTTGATAGTTTCTTTTACAGAATCTGTTTGATACAGTAGCTTCTTTAGACACTGTATCAAAGGGAACCTGAAAAAACAGTGATGGGGATAATTGTGGTGACATGCAAAACCATAGAGTAGGATTACCCTAAGTTTAAAGGTTTCACACAGAAGACACTTCAGTAAGCGTGCCTGCAAATGTGTTCAGTATAGGTCTCGTAATATAATGTACAATTTAATGCTATATAAACAAACAACAACTAACATTGCAACTGAAAGTTTGAACTGGGTTTGCTGTTATCAGCATAGTTAAATAAACTGCAGATTAATGGTTTAATCATGGAGCCTCACTATATTGCCATGTCTGATGAACATGCATTTTGTCAATTGTCCTGCAGTGTAGTTTCTATTTTCCAAAAAGCTTCGTGTTATGGTTGTAATGTTTATGGTACACCACTCACACGTTTATTCTTTTCATAATTTATATATAATATGAATACTGCCCATATCAATAATCCAATCACACAGAAAATCATGCATCCAGTGATTCAACCAATATGCCTTCATATGAACATTTATTTTACAGTGAGGTACACAATGGTTGAACAGAAGATCTCATCACAGTGAAACCATACATACTTACTGGCCCTGTTTACACTTGGAGATTATTAATATTCATGTTGTTTACTTTTGTTCAGGTCATGTGGTTGGATGTTTCCACAAAATTTCTATTAGTGGGTTTTATCTGTTACAGGTTGTTCACTTTGTGTACTATATTTGGGATATGACCTGTTACAAGTCTATTTATGCATGGTTTTGGGACCTTAAGTTGATCCATTTTCTTTTCTTTTTTTCCCAATGTCATAAAATACAAGGGATATCCATTTCTGAAATTACAACTCCATGATCTGTATATATCTTTATGACCAAGTGTATGAATATTTTATATTGGAAAGGGCTGCTACATACCCTTTAGAAAAATTTAGAGAAATAATGAATTTTAAGTGACATAAAACTACCTCTGAGATGTCAGACAATGTCAAAATGTTTTGATACTTTCCATTCCACTTTAGTATTTTATCATATGTGACTGTCACATGAATTACTGATTTGAATACTCAAAATGATTTTAATATAATGTATTCAACACTGATTATGTGTAGTTCTCATGACAAGTTTGCTTGATTTCAACTTCACTGTTAAAAACCTTTTAACAACTCTTTCAAAATGAAAGAGTATTAACATTAAACAGCCACGTCTTTACGTATTAAGAATTATGTCGTATTAACATTAAATAGCCATGTCTTCACATATAAAGAATTATGTCATATTAACATTAAACAGCCATGTCTTCACAAATTAAGCATTATGCCGTATTAACATTAAACAGCCATGTCTTCACAAATTAAGCATTATGCCGTATTAACATTAAACAGCCATGTCTTCACGTATAAAGAATCACGTCTTATTAACATTAAACAGCCATGTCTTCACATATTAAGAATTACGTCGTATTAACATTACACAGCCATGTCTTCACATATTAAGAATTACGTCGTATTAACATTACACAGCCATGTCTTCACATATTAAGAATTACGTCAGATAACATTACACAGCCATGTCTTCACATATTAAGAATTACGTCGTATTAACATTACACAGCCATGTCTTCACATATTAAGAATTACGTTGTATTAACATTACACAGCCATGTCTTCACATATTAAGAATTACGTCGTATTAACATTACACAGCCATGTCTTCACATATTAAGAATTACGTCGTATTAACATTACACAGCCATGTCTTCACATATTAAGAATTACGTTGTATTAACATTACACAGCCATGTCTTCACATATTAAGAATTACGTCGTATTAACATTACACAGCCATGTCTTCACATATTAAGCATTACGTAGTATTAACATTAAACAGCCATGTCTTCACACATTAAGAATTACGTCCAACTTCAAAACAACAGTTTTCCATTTCTTATAACCTTTATTTAACTGAAAAACATCCTCAGTTAGATTTTCAATGAAATGCATTTTAAAAATATTTTACCTAATAAAGAAGCTGCCTCCAGGTGACGTTCTGGACACATGGCTCCAGTAAATCTGAAAACTGCTGGAGCACTTATTACAACCGAAAGGCCGTGAGGCTGAAAAGTATAAGTGAGCAGCACTTAAAAAGAACTAGATAATCTCACATATCAATACGTTTCTTCTGTTTTGTTACATTTCATACCTAGCACGTAGAAACTTGAAATTTAAACATTGTTTATCCCTGAACAATTCAATGAAGTGATTACAATTCTTACTGTGGTGAACAATAAGACTTTAAAGACTCATATTACAATTAGAAACAAGTTTTTTATTGTAAAAAAAAACCTAATTAACAAAAAAAGAGATTACGTATTAGAAATTTACAGAATATCTTTGCAGAAGTTTTACGGTAACATTAAATAATAAAAGCATCTCATTACTACCAGTTCAAACTTTTGAGACACCTGAAGAAAGATCACATGCTTAGATTAATTTCAATACCAGTAAAAAATATAATTTGATAACTCTTATATATAACAAGTTTATTATCTTACTATAATAGGATGATCTGTATTATAACCTTTAACCTTGTGTTTCTTTACTAGTCCAGAAATAGGATAGGACATCCCATGGCTGAAATAGAGTAAATAATGTTAACTTATTAAACTGTTGAAAACAAAACATTACAAGACAGAGTTAATAAACAATCTTTATCTTTGTTACATTCTACTTCATACTGTAATACATGAACAAGTTGGTAAACATTCTCTATATTTATTAAGTTCTATTTAACGTTGTAGTACATGAACAAGCTGGTAAACATTCTCTATATTTATTAAGTTCTATTTTATGTTGTAATACATGGACAAGTTGGTAAACATTCTCTATATTTATTAAGTTCTGTTTCACGTTGTAATACATGAACAAGCTGGTAAACATTATCTATATTTATTAAGTTCTGTTTCACATTGTAGTACATGAACAAGCTGGTAAACATTCTCTATATTTATTAAGTTCTGTTTCACATTGTAGTACATGAACAAGCTGGTAAACATTCTCTATATTTATTAAGTTCTGTTTCACGTTGTAATACATGAACAAGCTGGTAAACATTATCTATATTTATTAAGTTCTGTTTCACATTGTAGTACATGAACAAGCTGGTAAACATTCTCTATATTTATTAAGTTCTGTTTCACGTTGTAGTACATGAACAAGCTGGTAAACATTATCTATATTTATTAAGTTCTGTTTCACATTGTAGTACATGAACAAGCTGGTAAACATTCTCTATATTTATTAAGTTCTGTTTCACATTGTAGTACATGAACAAGCTGGTAAACATTCTCTATATTTATTAAGTTCTGTTTCACGTTGTAGTACATGAACAAGCTGGTAAACATTCTTTATATTTATTAAGTTCTGTTTCACATTGTAGTACATGAACAAGCTGGTAAACATTCTCTATATTTATTAAGTTCTGTTTCACGTTGTAGTACATGAACAAGCTGGTAAACATTATCTATATTTATTAAGTTCTGTTTCACGTTGTAATACATGAACAAGCTGGTAAACATTCTCTATATTTATTAAGTTCTGTTTTCGTTGTAATACATGAACAAGCTGGTAAACATTCTCTATATTTATTAAGTTCTGTTTCACGTTGTAGTACATGAACAAGCTGGTAAACATTCTCTATATTTATTAAGTTCTGTTTCACGTTGTAGTACATGAACAAGCTGGTAAACATTCTCTATATTTATTAAGTTCTGTTTCACATTGTAATACATGAACAAGCTAGTAAACATTCTCTATTAAGTTCTGTTTCATGTTGTAGAACATGAACAAGTTGGCAAACATTCTCTATATTTACTAAGTTCTGTTTTACATTGTAATACATGAACAAGTTGGTGAACATTCTGTATATTTATTAAGTTCTATTTAACGTTGTAGTACATGAACAAGCTGGTAAACATTCTCTATATTTATTAAGTTCTGTTTCATGTTGTAGTATATGAACAAGCTGGTAAACATTCTCTATATTTATTAAGTTCTGTTTTACATTGTAGTACATGAACAAGCTGGTAAACATTCTCTATATTTATTAAGTTGTTTCACGTTGTAATACATGAACAAGCTGGTAAACATTCTCTATATTTATTAAGTTGTTTCACGTTGTAATACATGAACAAGCTGGTAAACATTCTCTATATTTATTAAGTTCTGTTTCATGTTGTAGTACATGAACAAGCTGGTAAACATTCTCTATATTTATTAAGTTCTGTTTCATGTTGTAGAACATGAACAAGCTGGTAAACATTCTGTATATTTATTAAGTTCTGTTTCATGTTGTAGAACATGAACAAGCTGGTAAACATTCTCTATATTTATTAAGTTCTACCCTTCATGTGACGTCTTCAAGTATTTTGCTAAGCATAGTCTGATCCTTAACATACACCCACTCCTTGCATTGGATCTATTCTAGATCTGGTTCCTTTTATTGTACGAACTAGACTAGAGGATGATGGACATTTTCCATCTTATGTTTGCAACATTTTAAAGATGCATTGTAATGAAAATAACCGATAAAAATAGCAGCCCTAAATCTAGTGTTAATAAGGAAGATTGTGTTTTTCTTTGATAGCAAGATTTTTATAGCATACTTCATAAAAAACTTATATTATGACCTATAATCTTGTAATGCTTTGTTTTTACAGTTCACAAGAGTAGCTTCTCAAATGAACTAACTTAAACAAACAAATTTTATAGTACATCTACAGAAACATCTTTGCACTAAAGGTCTTCACTTACCACAGATGCACCCCAGCATTACCAAATCCGATCCCAGCAAAAGTACTTGCCAAGTGCATGGATGACCGAGCCTCCAAATCATCTTTATTGTATACTGCTCTACAAAGAGTGAAACATGTTAGTCAAACAGGTATCACAGTTTGAATAACAGCTTGAAATATGCAGTCAACAAGTAAGGGTTTCAAAATCTCTCACCTTTTGAAATATCGCTGGATTATTTTCAGGGCATTAAGAGCCCACGTGTCACTAATAGGATTGCTGCCTTGATATGCTGGCCGTTCGATGGGATTTACTGGACAAGGAGATCGCTGGTTGTATGGGATAGCGGTGTAGGACTCTAAGGCATGACTATTATAGAAGAGTCAGAATAATTAGTTAGATTAGTTCATGACTATAACACATCAAACGTAATAAGACAAAGGCATAATTGTAACATGACACTATAAATAACTAATCAAACAAAGGAATCATTATAACACAAGAGTCAAGTTTAATTATTCAGATTGTGGTATGGCTCTAACAACATATATTGATAAAAGTGTGATTATAACATGAGAGTTAGGTTTAATTATTCACATTGTGGTATGGCTATAACAACATATATTGATAAAAGTGTGATTATAACACAAGAGTCAAGTTTAATTATTCAGATTGTGGTATGGCTATAACAACATATATTGATAAAAGTGTGATTATAACACAAGAGTCAAGTTTAATTATTCAGATTGTGGTATGGCTATAACAACATATATTGATAAAAGTGTGATTATAACATGAGAGTCAGGTTTAATTATTCAGATTGTGGTATGGCTATAACAACACATATTGATAAAAGTTTGATTATAACATGAGAGTTAGGTTTAATTATTCAGATTGTGGTATGGCTATAACAACATATATTGATAAAAGTTTGATTATAACATGAGAGTTAAGTTTAATTATTCAGATTGTGGTATGGCTATAACAACATATATTGATAAAAGTGTGATTATAACATGAGAGTTAAGTTTAATTATTCAGATTGTGGTATGGCTATAACAACATATATTGATAAAAGTTTGATTATAACATGACAGTTAGGTTTAATTATTCAGATTGTGGTATGGCTATAACAACATATATTGATAAAAGTGTGATTATAACATGAGAGTTAGGTTTAATTATTCATATTGTGGTATGGCTATAACAACATATATTGATAAAAGTGTGATTATAACATGAGAGTTAGGTTTAATTATTCAGATTGTGGTACGGCTATAACAACATATATTGATAAAAGTGTGATTATAACATGAGAGTTAGGTTTAATTATTCAGATTGTGGTATGGCTATAACAACATATATTGGTAAAAGTGTGATTATAACATGAGAGTCAAGTTTAATTATTCAGATTAAGACACAACTATAACACAAATAAATCAGTTGATGGCAGGACTAAAACATGACAGACAAAATAATTAATCAAATTAATTTGAAGCAGTGTCTATAATAAGTGATTTTTAGTCTTCCATGATACAATTATCACAACTGAAATCACACTATTATGTTGTCTATAAAACAACTGTAACATGGCTCTCACAAGTGGCCCCAAACCATGGAAGTCTTAACAACTAGCCCATATTAGCACATTCAGAGTGCAACATAAATTGTTAGCAGCATGTTTACGTGTACGAAATAAAACTAGTTACAATGACACTTTGTAAAAATACTGTCAAATACTGCTTTAAATACTTAGCATCAAACAATTTATCCTTAAACTAAGGGCCTGGCATGGCCAAGTGGTTAGGGAGCTTGAATCATAATCTGAGGGTTCCAAGCTCGAATCTGTATCACACCAAACGTGCTCGCCCTTTCAGCTGTGGGTGAGTTGTAATGTGACAGTCAATCCCACTATTCATTGGTAAAAGAGTGGTCCAAGAGTTGGCAGTGGATGGTGATAACTAGTTGCCTTCCGTCTACTCTTACACTGCTCAATTATGGATGGCTCGTGCAAATAGCCTTCATGTAGCTTTGCACAAAATTCAAAACAAACCAAACCTTAAACTATAAATTAATATTTATATGCAAATTATTTCTGTTGCTATGCCTACCTTAGGATTTAGTAATTACTTTCCTGCCAATTAATTAATTTAGTTTCTTACCACAACACATCAAACCCACTGAAAGCTGCTACACGTTCTGGCATGTGCAGTGCATGTAAAGGGTCAATAATTCCCAGGGTAGGCCTCAGAGCTCTGTTTGCTATACCTAACGACAAGAGTCAGATATATTTTATGTAATAAACAGTTCAAATAAGATATTATCAACATTATAAAACTGATAACCAATGTAAGAAACTTTGTCTTCTCTTCAGTTTGTACCAGTAAGGTTTGTGAATTTGTTTATTTATTGAGAAAAATATAAACTTTTGACAATGTGAATTTCAATCAAAACTTCTCTAATAAATATATTCAAAATGTCTATTTTTAAGAAGTCAACAAAAACCTTTAGGTGCTTTAGAAAAGAAAAAAAACACAATAATGGTTAAGAGCCAACTTTAAATAAGGCTTAAACATATTTAATAACATTGGATATTTATTATTATAATATTATTATATTTATTATTGATAAGGAAAATCAACAAAGATTTCCCACAGAAAAAGACAGACGTTTTATTTTTTGTAATATTTTGGTTCTGTTGCCAAAACCACCAATGTCAGTAAACTATAAATAAAGACAAAATGTTACGTTCAGTAATGAATCACAATACATTTAAATGCATCACTTAGCAACAAGCACCAACAATTATAGTGACAACCTGTCAAGCTTAGAAGGTTCCAGCAACAGATAAAACACAGCCTGACAGGTGAAAGTGTCAGAGCAACATCAAAACCCCACAGAAATGGATAAAACACAGCCTGACAGGTGAAAGTGTCAAAGGAACATCAAAGCAACAAGGAAATTTACACAACACAGCATGACAGGTGAAAGTGTCAAAGGAACATCAAAGCAACAAGGAAATTTACACAACACAGCCTGACAGGTGAAAGTATCAAAGGAACATCAAAGCAACAAGGAAATTGACACAACACAGCCTGACAGGTGAAAGTGTCAAAGGAACATCAAAGCAACAAGGAAATTGACACAACACAGCATGACAGATGAAAGTGTCAAAGGAACATCAAAACCACTTGGAAATGGATAAAACACAGCCTGACAGGTGAAAGTGTCAAAGGAACATCAAAGACACACAGAAACGAAAACAATATCAGTGAGACCATAGAATTAAGAAATTACAGTAGATATGATTCTGGTTAAAAACAATCAAGAGAATAAATAATGAAGTAAAGAAAGATTCATAAGATGGAAACCAGAAAACTGAAAGAACTTTCATCTCCACTCAACAGCTTAAGAAGATACTGTAGAAGTGTAGCACTAGTCTTCAGAAACATCCACAACATCAGAATACAATATCATGTGTACCGGGTCGTAAAAAAACCACAGTTAACAAAACGAAGTGTCTCTGATATTGAGACTAGTTCTGACACGTCATTACAACTACTGTCTCCACTGTCTTGGTCAACGATGTTCATGCTACCCTAGAAGTTTTAATTCCCTACAGGACACTGGTGGTCAGGACGTTGTTTGACTTAAAGTGACATTTGAAGGTATTAAAATAAGGCAGGGTTTTGTTAAGTATTTCTTTGAAATTATTACTTTCTGTGGAGTTGTACATTCTGTATAAAATTCTTGTGGATTTGAAGAGCAGAATTTTTCATATGAAAAAAATAGCACTGTTTGAATTTTGATACTTAATGTTTTTTTTAAGATGTCACCTCATCTGGTTTCACCTGTGTAACCAGCAGGACAGAATATAAACCTCATGGTTCATTAGATTAATATTATTCTTCATGTTCTCTAGAAGCTCAACATTTATACCATAATAAAATGTTCTTATAACAAGGTTTTTTCTCTGCCCAAATGTGTCAAAAATAGTTTCTCTAATACCAAGAAATCCAACATTTACTGTGGTTCTGCACTAAAATATTGAAGTATTGAAGCCATCTAACATGACATAAGCACTCATAGGTGTAATGTAAATAGATTCAACACTGAAGATAAGATGATGCACTTGAGAGAAAAAATAAATCAGTCAAACAAAAGTGTCCTCAGAATTAGGGCTAGCAAAGTAGCAGGAAACTATAGGATTATAGCTAGCAGAGTAGCAGAAACTGTAGGATTAGAGTTAGTTATGCAGCAGGCAATATCAGAATTATGGTTTGTAAAGTAGCAGACAAATATAGCTCTGTACAATCTAAAGGTTAATTATGTTACAGAAGAAGATTGGCCTTAATCAAAAACAAAATAAAATGTAAAACATTATGTAAATTAAGCATTCACACAATTAGGAACCTAAAAAACATGCCAACATACACAGCATGACAAAGAAAAATACAAGTTAATCATAGAAGACAAAAACCTTTCTTAAACCTCCAACTTTAATATAGAAATGGAAAAAGTGGCAGTGAGAATTGCATAAGAAAGAAGACAGTTGTAAAAATAAAACATGACTGCCAATAAGAAAATGTTAATTGTGACAATAATGTAGAAACAGGAAACAAGAATCTTCTATATATGCTCCAAAAACAGTTGAGCTACACAATAATACCTAATGTAGAAACAGGAAACAAGAATCTTCTAAATATGCTCCAAAAACAGTTGAGCTACACAATAATACCTAATGTAAAAACAGGAAACAAGAATCTACTATATATGCTCCAAAAACAGTTGAGCTACACATTAATATTACTAACAGAGTACAGTACTACACATTAATATTACTAACAGAGTACAGTACCACACATTAATATTACCAAGATGCTACAGTACTACACATTAATATTACCAACAGAGTACAGTACCACACATTAATATTACCAAGATGCTACAGTACTACACATTAATATTACCAACAGAGTACAGTACCACACATTAATATTACAAACATGGTACAGTACCACACATTAATATTACCAACAGAGTACAGTACCACACATTAATATTACAAACATGGTACAGTACCACACATTAATATTACCAACAGAGTACAGTGTTACACATTAATATTACCAACAGAGTACAGTGTTACACATTAATATTACCAACAGAGTACAGTACTACACATTAATATTACCAACAGAGTACAGTACTACACATTAATATGACCAACAGAGTACAGTACTACACATTAATATGACCAACAGAGTACAGTACTACACATTAATATTACCAACAGAGTACAGTACTACACATTAATATTACTAACAGAGTACAGTACCACACATTAATATTACCAAGATGCTACAGTACTACACATTAATATTACCAACAGAGTACAGTACCACACATTAATATTACAAACATGGTACAGTACCACACATTAATATTACCAACAGAGTACAGTACCACACATTAATATTACCAACAGAGTACAGTACTACACGTTAATATTACTAACAGAGTACAGCAAATCGCGACATTAATATTACCAACATGCTACAGTACTACATTAATATTACCAACAAAGTACAGTAACAAAAAGCCTACAATATAAAGATAATCTTAGATGTATCACTTTATTGTGCAGGTCATTACCTTACTGAATATAATCAGTACATAGATCCAAAGCATGGTTTAACAG
This sequence comes from Tachypleus tridentatus, assembly GCF_004210375.1. Classification (NCBI taxonomy): domain Eukaryota; kingdom Metazoa; phylum Arthropoda; class Merostomata; order Xiphosura; family Limulidae; genus Tachypleus; species Tachypleus tridentatus. The sequence goes on along the minus strand of NC_134827.1, from coordinate 48,365,019 downwards.
TGAGTAGATAAACCAAACATTATGACAAACTTACCAATGACTGAGAGATAGTGTTTGATATCAGGAGAATCAATATGACTGTAACTATACACATTCAATGGACTCACTTCTCAGAATTTTCCTCATGTATATGATTTTGAAAACAGGAAAGAAACTGATATTTATTTTACTAATGGTGAATAAATTCCCTTTCATGATTTCACCCCAATTCAAGCATATAACACACGGTACTTTGTCTTACAATATCATACACAAGGCTAATGTTAGACACAATGTTACACACAGTGTCCTACATAATGTTACCCAGCTGATCACTTGACACAGTAAGAATAACCATGAAGTTTACACCTGTGTTTTTATACCTTGGTAACAAACAAGTATGTTTACTGACACACAAACAAAAGCACATGAATGATTATTTTCAGAATAAAAATGTTTTAACAGTAATCTTAGTTGTTGTTGTTTTTTAAACAAAGAATGAACAGTAACCAAATTCTTACATTTGTTTTATGGCTTTTCTCATTTCATGAAAATAAGTTTACACACCTAATTTTGCCTTCAGAGGTATATAGTCAAATACGGCCACTCCTGTAGTTTCACTTCCAGTTCCTGCTGTTGTTGGCACTAAAAGAAAAGACCATACTTCTTTAAACAAGATAATAATTTTGTTATTTTCCAAAGAATATTCCTTTACTTTTAACAGGTTCTGTAACTCTCCTAAAGAACACTAGTACCTTGACTGGTTCTGTAACTCTCCTAAAGAACACTAGTACCTTGACTGATTCTCTAACTCTCTTAAAGAACACTAATACCTTCATTGGTTCTGTAACTCATTCAAAGAATACTAATACCTTCACTGGTTCTGTAACTCATTTACAGAATGCAAGAACTTTGAATGGTTCTGTGATTCAACCACATAAAACAGCTTTTTTGTCTGGTTCTATAACTCACTCAAAGGTTACTGATGTTTTATATCAGTACAGTTCATAACATGTGTCTCTAACTGTTAACTTCACTTCATAAATGGCTGATTATTGTGTGAGACAGTCACAAAGACTACTTCATTCTTAATCCATAAATAATGTTTAGAATTAAACCTTTAAAATGACTACATTTTCTTTTGATGTTAAATATGCACGTCATTCTGTGACACAGTATTAACATATAGGCTAAAATTCAGTCCAACTACCGGACAGGGAAACATGCAAATTCAATCCCAGACACAAGCCACTTCTGGGCTGAGAATTAGGGCATTAATAATAAAAAATTACGGAAATTACTGTTTTAATACATCTTTCATATTCAATAATTTATGAAATATTTAAACAAAAATGCATTTTAAAACATTAAATATGGATGACAGTCACAGTCCAACTGAAACTCTAAAATACAAGTAGTTTCTAAATAGAAACCAGAAGAAAATGCCCACTGAATATAAAAATGATGAAATATACTGCAGCATCAAAGTAACAGTAAAAACCCACACCTGCTATTAATGGTTTGAGGAGACATGTGACAGGTTTTCCTTTACCAATTGGTGGAGTCACATAATCAAGAAATTCTGCTTCACGATCAGAGCAGTATAAATTGGCAACTTTACACGTATCAATAACAGAGCCGCCACCAACTGCCACGAAGTATCAAAATTATTGCTTCTTGCAAATTCAATGGCTTCTCTAAAACTATAAAAAATCAGAGTAAAACTTACATGTTAGGATGTGACAGACAGAAAGGTGTTTAATCAAATTACAGGTTAAGTTACAAAAGCTCGGACCACATTAGAAAGTTTAACACCAACGACAATTTACTTTTGTTCATAAACATAACTGTAACTACAGTCATTTAATTTTTTAGAGTTACTTATTAAAGTATCTCCCTTGAAGAAACAAGTGGTAACTAATTTAAATAGGTACTAATAAACTTAATTTACATTTAGACAAATTAAACAATATTTCTAACTACAAATCATGGATCAAAATGTTCACTTTAACCCATGTTCATATTATGAAAGGTTAGTCTTTGATATTTATTTGAACATCTTCCAGTGTCATATTCTCTGGTGTTTGTGATAATACATGTATGAAAACTAATATAGTCTCACCCACTCTGCTTCTGAAAGAGTTAATCTATTCAACAATGAGGCAATGATATCTCCAGGTTATGGAATGTTTAGTTTTTATTGTTATGGTTTTCACAGTGTTGTGAAAAAAAACAAACACCAGGTCAGTCTCAGTGGTGCTCTACTGAAGTGAGGTTTACCACAACATTAAACCAACTATAAAGTAAATCATTAACACATGAATTCATTCATTATTGTTATGGATATTTAGAATTAGGAACAGATAAATTAACTTTATCTTCAAACATATAAATGTAATTCAGAAATAGTTTATTAGTAACATGAAAATTCAAGTGAACAACAAAGTTTTTTATTTTACAATTTATATATTCATCAAGTCTGTGGTTAACAGACACTGTTTTTATTTAGAACAAGACACAGTGTAATTTGTTCATAATAAGACATGGTGTATTTTATTTAGAACAAGACAGTGTAATTTGTTCATAATAAGACATGGTGTATTTTATTTAGAACAAGACACAGTGTAATTTGTTCATAATAAGACATGGTGTATTTTATTTAGAACAAGACAGTGTAATTTGTTCATAATAAGACATGGTGTATTTTATTTAGAACAAGACAGTGTAATTTGTTCATAATAAGACATGGTGTATTTTATTTAGAACAAGACAGTATAATTTGTTCATAATAAGACAGTGTATTTTATTTAGAACAAGACAGTGTAATTTGTTCATAATAAGATATGGTGTATTTTATTTAGAACAAGACAGTATAATTTGTTCATAATAAGACAGTGTATTTTATTTAGAACAAGACAGTGTAATTTGTCTCATAATAAGACATGGTGTATTTTATTTTAGAACAAGACAGTGTAATTTGTTCATAATAAGACAGTGTATTTTATTTAGAACAAGACAGTATAATTTGTTCATAATAAGACATGGTGTATTTTATTTAGAACAAGACAGTGTAATTTGTTCATAATAAGACATGGTGTATTTTATTTAGAACAAGACAGTGTAATTTGTTCATAATAAGACATGGTGTATTTTATTTAGAACAAGACAGTATAATTTGTTCATAATAAGACAGTGTATTTTATTTAAAACAAGACAGTGTAATTTGTTCATAATAAGACATGGTGTATTTTATTCAGAACAAGACACAGTGTAATTTGTTCATAATAAGACATGGTGTATTTTATTTAGAACAAGACACAGTGTAATTTGTTCATAATAAGATATGGTGTATTTTATTTAGAACAAGACACAGTGTAATTTGTTCATAATAAGATATGGTGTATTTTATTTAGAACAAGACACAGTGTAATTTGTTCATAATAAGATATGGTGTATTTTATTTAGAACAAGACACAGTGTAATTTGTTCATAATAAGATATGGTGTATTTTATTTAGAACAAGACACAGTGTAATTTGTTCATAATAAGATATGGTGTATTTTATTTAGAACAAGACACAGTGTAATTTGTTCATAATAAGATATGGTGTATTTTATTTAGAACAAGACAGTGTAATTTGTTCATAATAAGACATGGTGTATTTTATTTAAAACAAGACAGTGTAATTTGTTCATAATAAGACATGGTGTATTTTATTTAGAACAAGACAGTGTAATTTGTTCATAATAAGACATGGTGTATTTTATTTAGAACAAGACACAGTGTAATTTGTTCATAATAAGACATGGTGTACTTTATTTAGAACAAGACACAGTGTAATTTGTTCATAATAAGACATGGTGTATTTTATTTAGAACAAGACACAGTGTAATTTGTTCATAATAAGACATGGTGTATTTTATTTAGAACAAGACACAGTGTAATTTGTTCATAATAAGACATGGTGTATTTTATTTAGAACAAGACAGTGTAATTTGTTCATAATAAGACATGGTGTATTTTATTTAGAACAAGACAGTGTAATTTGTTCATAATAAGACATGGTGTATTTTATTTAGAACAAGACAGTGTAATTTGTTCATAATAAGACAGTGTACTTTAGAAAAGTTTATTTCTTAAACTACTGAAATGTGTGTTAGAAAGTGCTACACATGATACACATAAAAAGTAAATAATGTTTGAGGTTTCTCAGAATGAAGTCTCATGACTTCAGCGCCAAGCGGTACACCTAAATCTCCCCTTTGTTTAGGGTCCACTTCACAGATGATACAGTTATCACAGCAAGGCACATGATAAACATGAAAGGTAGAAGCTACAAGATGATGGATATACAAGTAAAGTGAAGTTGATTTTCTCTAAGATTCTTTATAAAGTCATACTATAAAAGTGGTAAGATCGTAAAGTAAAATAATTCATTAAAGGGTAAACATGCGTTTATATCTGGCAGATAAACGTTCAAAAATCACGGACTGCTCATGCTAACATTCCATAATTAACAACTACTTATGTTGATAAACCTTTAGTTAGTAACTTCTATGAATAATTTCTTAATCACTGACAACTTATGTTGATCAACCATGAGTTAGTAACTTCTCCTATGAATAATTTCTTAATCATTGACTACTTATGTTGATCAACCCTTAGTTAGTAACTTCCCTATGAATAATTTCTTAACCATTGACTACTTATGTTGATCAACCCTTAGTTAGTAACTTCTCCTATGAGTAATTTCTTAATCACTGACAACTTATGTTGATCAACCCTTAGTTAGTAACTTCTCCTATGAATAATTTCTTAATCACTGACTACTTATGATCAACCCTTAGTTAGTAACTTCTCCCATGAATAATTTCTTAATCACTGACAACTTATGTTGATCAACCATGAGTTAGTAACTTCTCCTATGAATAATTTCTTAATCATTGACTACTTATGTTGATCAACCATGAGTTAGTAACTTCTCCTATGAATAATTTCTTAATCATTGACTACTTATGTTGATCAACCCTTAGTTAGTAACTTCTCCTATGAGTAATTTCTTAATCACTGACAACTTATGTTGATCAACCCTTAGTTAGTAACTTCTCCTATGAATAATTTCTTAATCACTGACTACTTATGTTGATCAACCCTTAGTTAGTAACTTCTCCTATGAATAATTTCTTAATCACTGACAACTTATGTTGATCAACCATGAGTTAGTAACTTCTCCTATGAATAATTTCTTAATCATTGACTACTTATGTTGATCAACCCTAAGTTAGTAACTTCTCCTATGAGTAATTTCTTAATCACTGACAACTTATGTTGATCAACCCTAGTTAGTAACTTCTCCTACTAATAATTCCATGGTCAACAACTGCTTATATTCTCCACTCAGTTCCTGACTTCTCCTTATGATCATTGATTAGTTACTGACTTATTTGATCATATTTTAGTTAATGGCCACTTCTATTTACAAGTGAATATTTGCATACCTAAGGAGGATACATGGATTGTTTTTATACTTTGAAACAATGTAAATAATAACCTCACAAGTGAAATTAAAAATATCTAAAAACATTCTCCTAAATATAAGATACTGTAGCTCATTTTAAACAAACTACAAGCACCTGTAATCAGTTGGTTCAATTCGGACTTTGTCAAACATCTTATAATTAATTCGATACTTATGGAGTGAGTCAAGCACAGCTTTCATAGGAGGAAGCTTCACCAGGTTTTCATCTGTAATCAAGCAAACATTCTTTGCTCCAGAATTACTTAGATCCTGTTAAAATAAAACCATTCTTAGAGAAAAAATGATCATGATATTACTTTATAACTGTTTTCAAACAGAGTACAAAATTATATTAAGTGTATTTTCAGTAGGATGTACACAGACTTAGGAAACAGGTAATAGTGATGGTATTATCATACAGGATTTTAAAATCATTTTCTTATTTCAGTTTCTCTTTGTTCAGATGCTTAAATTAGTGTTATATTGTCATTATTAAAAATCCCTAAATTAAGTTGTAAACTTTAAAGTGGAAAGCTACAAACAAAACCATTAATATAGTTTTAATTGTTTCATTTACAGTAAGAGTTCTTGTACCATTCCAATTTCTTTTGTGACTCCTGGTCCATACCGTACGCTTGAACATGCCATCTATTGGAATAACAAGAAGGTATAATATGTTATTAAACTGTCGTTTATGTGATAAACAATAAAAAATATTTGAAAATCTAAAAAAAACTAAGCCTTGTTTTATTGTTATCCAACATTTCTAGATGTAAAGTTGTATCAAACAACTTGTGAAAGTGCTTTAAACTCAGGTTAATACAAATGTGGACTTACAGATAACAGTTCAATCAGTTAGTAGTTCAACAAATTAAAGCTTTGTTATAAAACAAAAGTACAGTAGAAAAAGGTTACTATTGGTGTACAAGTTTATATTATCAAAAAACAAATTATGTCACATTTTATTATCTAAAGTTTGTGAGAATCTTACCTTCTAACCTCACCTAAATCTTACCTTCTAACACATTAATACCACCAGCATCTAAATATGTAGGACATCATTTGGACCCTTGCCATCAACATAAATGTTATTTTGCAAATAACTGTAAGTGCAGTTTTAAAACTTCATGTGAAATAAAAGTGGTGTTTAACATATTTAATGGCTTCACTACCTCTACCTTGAGAAACATCAAAACTAATGTGGCTTTTCATATTTATTGGGCAGTGTGCTAGCACTCTCTACTTAGAGGTAGCATGGATACCCAACTTAAAGCAATACAAAAGTCATCTGGAATTTCTTTTCTACAAGTTACCAGAAGCTAGATACAAAGAGTTACCTGGTATAGTTAGCCCACCTTCAGTGTATATGCCACTTTTCAGCTATCCAGAACATTGCCGGCCAAAACTTGTGTACAGCCAAAACGAAGATTTCTTATTTTTGTTTCTCATTATCTTTCTTCAATAGGTCTCGCACTTACCTCGCTCTATCAGTAACCATAATTTTACAATAATTTGATAGAACAAAAGAGTCTTCATGACCTTTGACTTCCTATTTTATCATCATTATATGGAAAATTTATAAAGCTTTAGAATACACTCTATAACCTACTAACCCATGTACGCTATAATATATAAAGGTAAACACAAATATCAGGAAATAAATACCAAAAGCTTCGTATGGTTAGCTACTTGATCTGTCTAATAACCACATGGCAGACTAAGCCTTCTTCACTTTATATAAGTTAAGAATAAAATCTATACATTACTGTTTTTCTTACTGGCAAAACAAATACAAACAAAATTTCTAATTGTAAAACATTACTTTATTGTAGGATAGTCATACAAATAACATTCTAAAGTTAACTAAAGGAAGGATATAATGTTGAAATATGAGATTCTAACACCAAACTTTTGATTCACAAAGTGGGAATTTTATTATTCTTTACATGAAGTTGAGACAATTTAGTCTCCTATGTGATCACTGGCCAGGTCAAGTGATATGCCCACTTCCATCTCTACCTTGTTTAGTTCCTTTTGTAGAATATTAAATAAAGCGGCTGTGAAGATCACGAAGACACTGCAAAGTCAATTTGTTTCTTCTGTATGTTACATAAGCTAAAAACATCATAATTCTAGTGGAAATGAAATTATCATTACCCCTTGAAGTTAGCTTTCTTACGAACATTTGACTTTTTAAAAAAACAAAACAAACTTAAATACATAGTGAAACAGGAGTTACTAGTCACTAATAAATAAACATTAGATGACTTGACTCTCACATGTAGGTACCCAGTGCTTTGTACATCTTCAAGGAGCCAACCCCCATATTATGTATAAAGTGAGGGAGAAGATATCAACTGAAAAGTCTGCTTTTCTAGGACTAAAATCTTATACTCACAAGTGGGGGATTGTGTCTCAGTTTTAGGTATACATTATATATAAAGAATTTAATTTCACAAAAACTATAGATGCTTGCTATACTCTCAAACAAATCTCCATGGCAATCTCCAGCTACAGCTTATTCACATTTTACATCTCTAACTAATGTGATCAAATAGTCAACAATTATAGTAAATCATCATGAACCATATGAGTTAGCTGCAACCTAAGTTTATTATCATTACAACATATAAAGTTAGCTACGACATCAAGTAATGTTTTGCCCACGGTTGAGCACATAAAAAAATGTTACCAATAAGGTAACTAAAACAATTGTAAATTTAAAAACTTGTGTGGATCATAAAGAAAAAAGAAACAAGGCTTTTGTTTTGTTTTGTTTTTTTGAAATTTCGCACAAAGCTACTCGAGGGCTATCTGTGCTAGCTGTCCCTAATTTAGCAGTGTAAGACTAGAGGGAAGGCAGCTAGTCATCACCACCACCGCCAACTCTTGGGCTACTCTTTTACCAACGAAAAGTGGGATTGACCGTCACATTATACGCCCCCACGGCTGGGAGGGCGAGCATGTTTAGCGCGATGGGGATTCGAACTTGCGACCTCAGATTACGAGTCAGACACCTTACACGCCATCTTTGTTAAATGGGAAGCATTTTATCTATTCTCTCAAGTTCTACTCACCAAGAGCTAGAAAGAATTTTATCTATTCTCTCACAAATTTTACTCACCAAGCAATAACTCTAACTCACAAAATTAAATAATTACTTACTTGTTAAATTTCCTCTAATCACTACTGCACAAATTCTTTAAAATGTACAACACTGAACCAACTTATTAACTCACTCACTGGGTGTTTAGTATTGACTGAAAGGCTTCATTAGAACTGGATATAGCAGATGTAGTGTGGTTAGCATATTCTTATACATTCTTCTGTACTTCCACAATAAGTTCTTAAAACTACTAACTCATTCACTCAGAAACACTCTCCAGTTTCTTATATCATTACTTACACAATAAGTTACTAAAACTACTAACTCTGTTCACTCAGAAACACTCTCAGTTTCCTTATATTATTACTTACACAATAAGTTATTAAAACTACTAACTCATTCACTCAGAAACACTCTCCAGTTTCCTATTATTACTTCCACAATAAGTTATTAAAACTACTAACTCATTCACTCAGAAACACTCTCCAGTTTCCTTATATATTACTTCCACAATAAGTTCTTAAAACTAATAACTCATTCACTCAGAAACACTCTCCAGTTTCCTTATATTATTACTTCACAATAAGTTCTTAAAACTACTAACTCATTCACTCAGAAACACTCTCCAGTTTCCTTATATTATTACTTCCACAATAAGTTAAATTACTAACTCATTCACTCAGAAACACTCTCCAGTTTCCTTATATTATTACTTCCACAATAAGTTCTTAAAACTACTAACTCATTCACTCAGAAACACTCTCCAGTTTCCTTATATTATTACTTACACAATAAGTTCTTAAAACTACTAACTCATTCACTCAGAAACACTCTCCAGTTTCCTTATATTATTACTTCCACAATAAGTTATTAAAACTACTAACTCATTCACTCAGAAACACTCTCCAGTTTCCTTATATTATTACTTCCACAATAAGTTCTTAAAACTACTAACTCATTCACTCAGAAACACTCTCCAGTTTCCTTATATTATTACTTCCACAATAAGTTCTTAAAACTACTAACTCATTCACTCAGAAACACTCTCCAGTTTCCTTATATTATTACTTCCACAATAAGTTCTTAAAACTACTAACTCATTCACTCAGAAACACTCTCCAGTTTCCTTATATTATTACTTCCACAATAAGTTCTTAAAACTACTAACTCATTCACTCAGAAACACTCTCCAGTTTCCTTATATTATTACTTCCACAATAAGTTCTTAAAATTACTAACTCATTCACTCAGAAACACTCTCCAGTTTCCTTATATTATTACTTCCCACAATAAGTTATTAAACTACTAACTCATTCACTCAGAAACACTCTCCAGTTTCTTATATTATTACTTCCACAATAATTAAAACTACTTGCTCATTCACTCAGAAACACTCCAGTTTCCTTATATTATTACTTCCACAATAAGTTCTTAAAACTACTAACTCATTCACTCAGAACACACTCCAGTTTCCTTATATTATTACTTACACAATAAGTTCTTAAAACTACTTACTCATTCACTCAGAAACACTCTCCAGTTTCCTTATATTATTACTTCCACAATAAGTTATTAAAACTACTTACTCATTCACTCAGAAACACTCTCCAGTTTTCCTTATATTATTACTTCCACAATAAGTTCTTAAAACTACTAACTCATTCACTCAGAAACACTCTCCAGTTTCCTTATATTATTACTTCCACAATAAGTTATTAAAACTACTAACTCATTCACTCAGAAACACTCTCCAGTTTCCTTATATTATTACTTCCACAATAAGTTCTTAAAACTACTAACTCATTCACTCAGAAACACTCTCCAGTTTCCTTATATTATTACTTCCACAATAAGTTCTTAAAACTAATAACTCATTCACTCAGAAACACTCTCCAGTTTCCTTATATTATTACTCCACAATAAGTTATTAAAACTACTAACTCATTCACTCAGAAACACTCTCCAGTTTCCTTATATTATTACTTCCACAATAAGTTATTAAAACTACTAACTAAATTCACTCAGAAACACTCTCCAGTTTCCTTATATTATTACAGAATTTATTCTTCCATGTCTTCAGAAAACTTGAGATGTAATGTGTTCCATGTAAAATAAAAAACTTTGGAAGTTTCAAAGTATCACACATCTTCTCTATGTCATGCTAAAACTACCTCTAGTAATTAACACAAAACATCTAAATTCAAATGTTAACATAGTTCATAACAATACAACATCTCTCATAAGAATTTGGGGAATTTCTAAACTATGAATTGGTTGGTTAGTTGTTTAACATTTAATTGGTGTGAACTATCTGCACCAAACAATTAGTAAAAACTAAAATCATTAACATATGAATCATGCTAAAACAAAACATAGTCCAATTTTCAAATTAAAACCTCAAGAAGAATTAAAAAGACCAATAGCCCTTAAAAATTTATAAATGCATTGTGATGGTGGCACTCTCCAACATCAAGGGTGAACCCATGGTATAAATATGTTTAAAAGCGGTGTCATTGCTCTTGACTGTAACAATGGCATGACAGTAAAATGTTGACTATTGTGACCTCAGTGTCATGCGGACCACACATTGGTGGACAGTACCAGATAAAAGAAAGTGATGACTTTAAAACCCGTGATCAGTGTGTAGTTTAGCCAAGACAACTTCCTCCTTCTGATCCTTACAGAAGCAAGACGGCCAAAGAACAACAGAAGGATTTATCTGAAAAAGCTTGTTATCACGTTGCTCACTGCAAATCAATTGCCAACTGGTGCAGAGCCAAACTTTGAATACAGGACTGTAGTCCTTGTACAGGACAAGCACAGCAGTTGCAATACCAGAGCAAACAGACTTAGCTGCAATGTCAGTAAGTTTGTTTGCACGAATACTGCCATGGCTTGGTATCCAAAAAACTGAGGTAGATGTGAAAGAGAAATGGGCCAGTCGGTTTTTAATATTGATGAGAACAGGGTGCAATTCCAGGGTCAACAGCGAGCTGAGCGAGTCAGTATAAATAGTACAGTTTGTGTGCTGCATAGCTTCTATGTGATCCACAGCAAGAGAAACAGTGTACAATTTGACAGCCAACACAGAAATTGTGGAGGGGATTCTGTAGGAACAACTGAATCACACCAAACCATGGCAGGACCCACAGAGTCATCTGATTTTCAACCATCCATATAAATGGAAACAGAAGGATGGTTTGAAAGATGTTTGGCAAACAGAAGGTGATACTTAGAATCAAGAGTACCCGTCTTTCTCAGATGACTCAAAGAAAGATCACATTTCAAGATGGTAATTAGTCATGGTGAGATGGGCTGATCAGTTGATACAGCTGTGTCGTCTAAGGACAGACCCAATTCAATCAGCTGTGCCTGGATACGAAGGCCAAAAGGAACAATGGCAGATCATCTGTTCTGAAAAACACGGGTCCACTGAAAACACAACCCCAGATGGGATGCTATGGTAAAGATCAAAGTTTTGAAGCATATAGTAAAACACAGTTGCAAAAGAGGGAAGGTATAGAGGAGGTTCATGAAACTCAGCTGCATACAACAACTGGAATGGAGAAATGTGGAAGGCCCCTGAGCAGAGCCAAAGCCACTGATCAGAGACCCAAAGTCCAGTTTTGATCAAATGAGGGCATGATAGATTTTTAGCACAGAATATTGATCCACTCCCCAAAAGGTGAAAGACAGGACACAGAGGATGTTCAGTGCCCTTTTACATTTGACCCATAGCTGTTTGATGTGTGGAATAAAGGTCAGCTTACAGGCAAAGATAAGCCCGAATAACTTTGTCTCAAGGACCATGGGAAGCACAACTCTTCAAGACAGAACTCGGGATCTGAATGAGTACCCTGTTGGCAACAGAAGTGCTTGCAAAAGGTTTTGGAATGAGGAAAGGTTAAACCATTTGCTGTGGTCTATTTGAGTAAGTGATTGAGAGCAGTCTGTAGATGCCATTAAATACACCTCATGCTCAATGACTGATACAAAATGTTTCTATGTTTTTTTCTTTATAGGACAAAGGTCTATCAACTTCCACAGATCCTGCCCTGGGTCAAGTAAGCAGGTCTCTGTCTGTGAACAAAGATTCCAGCAACTGAGAGCATGAATGAATGGTCATTTTACTTCTTCGGGCTGCAGAAGAGGATGGACCCAAGGAAAACCCAAAGCTAAAGGAAGCAGAACAACTGGGCAGTCACTGGAAGGAGTGGCAGGGACAGAGATGGAAGTAGACATAGGTTTGTCAACTCTTTTACCCATGGAGGACAAAAGACTCATCAGATGTCTTGCAAACGACTCTGCTGGAGGCATGTAGAGATCTGTCTGCATTCCTGTTGTGGCAGTGGAATCGAGTGGAGCAGCATAAATCTGAAATGGAGTTAGGAACAATAATTTCCAAGTCTCTGTATAGGAGATGTTATTTACATTGTACCTCTCTCTCCTCCACCCATTTAGGGCAAGAAAGAGAGTAAGAGGGGTGTGAACCACTATATGGTTCTAGTTTGCACTTTTAAGCATCGTAATCTTTGCCACCACAATGAGCACATGTTAAAGAACCACAACATGATGTTTTTGAGTGACTGAACCATTGACACTGGAATCACCTGAGAGGGTTGGGAATATGTGACTGTACCTCACAGTTCAGATAACATTCTTTGGCTGTATCAGGAGGACGTGGTGATGTAAACATCAAGATCAGAACATTAGTAGACACCATAATTCTATCTTTGTGAGTGGAGACTCGGCACACTGTAAAAATACTTTGGCTGGAGCACTCATCAAAGATCTCAGACTCAGGAATGTTCTTTAAATCCCTCTCAACTATAACTCCTCTGGAAGAATTCAAAGTCGCATGGGGAGTAACCTCAATGAGTATATCCCCAACGGCTTTTGATTTCAAGAGGAGTTTGGTATGCTGTGATGAAGATGTTTCCACCAAAAGGTCTCCAGAGAGCAACTTCTCTACTGACTTAGAGGAGCCAGCAAACCCCTCTAATCCTTCCTGAATAAAAAAAGAGGGACATCTGCTATAATGGTTTCTCAGACAAGGAATGGATACTTAGAAATCAAGGTACAGAATCTGACTGTGATGTTCACTATACAACAGAGCCATCCATGCTTGGTTGTTTTCCAATAATCTGTTGTTGTTTTCATTTTTCATAAATGGGGTACTCATAATAAAGATGCTACATTTCAGTGCCAGCTGACCTCACCCATCATGGAGTCCTATGATTGCACTACAATGCCAAACAAGGACACTGCAGCAACACCAAGATTTCTTGAGCACCATACCCAAACACCAGCATCAGACACAAGTTGAGGACATCCAACACTGGTATTTGATTCACCTTAGCCCAATTGGACCAGCTGGTTGACCCTGACGGGCCACCCCAAAGCTGCCCATCTACAAGAATTTAAAGCCAAAGTGGCATACTGGATTTGGATCCATCAACCACCAGGATCTCTCCTTCCCTTCACAGGTCGCCATGCAAACAGGGTGGATGTTGAGATCCCAGAGGAGGTAAACTGAAAGTACAGAACTTTCTCTGGAAAGTCCTCTCACTAAGTACAGGAATCCACCTTGAGGGATTCTAAACAATGAAACAGATCTCCTCTTTATCCTGGTACTTATGGAAGAACTTTAAACATTTCTAATCCTCATTTACCAACAGTTCTGATATAAACCAAATGATATAGTAATCAAAACCCAAACCCACACTTACAGCATGAGTGTAAAAAGATATGGAGATCTCATTTCCTACATTACTGCACTGGTGACATCTAGTGGTGTCTTATAAAAGCTAAAATAAAATTATATGTGAAATCATGTTTTTTATTAAATGAAGAAAGTTTCAAGCATGTGGCAGCTTTTGTCTATCTTTCAATCTGTCCCATTAATCAAACTACTTTACAAATCTGTCAGAACTGTATCTTCACTAACTTCTGAAACATGAAACAATATGATAAGCATCACCATCAAGGTTCAGCATCATAGAGAAACCTAGTATTGAATTATCATGTTGTAAAGCTGTTTAATACACAGATAGTAGTCTTCACTGATGCTCTGATATTTAGAAGTTATTAAATAGCTTGTTTAATACACAGATAGTAGTCTGTACTGAGGTTATAATTATAAGATATATAACAGACTATTTAATACACAGATAGTAGTCTGTACTGAGGTTATAAGTAATTATAAGATATATAACAGACTGTTTTTAACACAGATAGTAGTCTGTACTGAGGTTATAATTATAATATATATACAGATAGTACGACTGTTTAATGTAAACAGATAGTAGTCTGTACTGAGGTTATATTATAAGATATTTAACAGACTGTTTAATACACAGATAGTAGTCTGTACTGAGGTTATAATTATAAGATATATAACAGACTGTTTAATACACAGATAGTAGTCTGTACTGAGGTTATAATTATAAGATATATAACAGACCGTTTTAATAATAACAGATAGTAGTCCTGGTCTGTACTGAGGTTATAATTATAAGATATATAACAGACTGTTTAATACACAGATAGTAGTCTGTACTGAGGTTATAATTTTAAGATATATAACAGACTGTTTAATACACAGATAGTAGTGTACTACTGAGGTTATAATTAAGAGATATATAACTGTACCGTTTAATACACAGATAGTGAAGTCTGTACTGAGGTTATAATTATAAGATATATGTACAGACTATTTAATACACAGATAGTAGTCTGTACTGAGGTTATAATTATAAGATATTTAACAGACTATTTTAATACACAGATAGTAGTCTGTACTGAGGTTATAATTATGAAGATATTTAAAGAAGACTGTTTAATACACACAGATAGTAGTAGTCTGTACTGGAGGTTATAATTATAAGATATATAAGCAGACTGTTTAATACAATATAGTAGTAGTCTGTACTGAGGTTATAATTACTAAGATATTAAATAGCCAGGTTTAATACACAGATAGTAGTCTATATTGGATATACACATACTTAACAGACTGTCTTGATTCATATAGAAATTAGATTTTAATACTGAGGTTATTATAAGATATTAAATAGTCAGGTTTAATAAACAGAGATAGTTGTCTATACTGGGATTCATTTATAATTATATTAATGCAGTCCATATAGTTTGGTAGAACAACTAAATTTCAAACATATGTGACACTTCCAATGGAATCCAGTTAAAAGAATCATAGATAAGAATTGAAGAGACATTTGAAAAAGGTGCAGAAATAAAAAAAAAAAACAACTGTGAGAAAGATTCCAGGTTAAAAATACCGAAGATAATGTTCCTTAGTGAAGATTCCAGGTTTAAATACTGAAGATAATGTTCTTAGTGAAAAGATTCCAGGTTTAAATACTGAAGATAATGTTCTTAGTGAAGATTCCAGGTTTAAATACTGAAGATAATATTCTTAGTGAAGATTCCAGGTTTAAATACTGAAGATAATGTTCTTAGTGAAGATTCCAGGTTTAAATACTGAAGATAATATTCTTAGTGAAGATTCCAGGTTTAAATACTGAAGATAATGTTCTTAGTGAAGATTCCAGGTTTAAAATACTGAAGATAATGTTCTTGAAGATTCCAGGTTTAAATACTGAAGATAATATTCTTAGTGAAGATTCCAGGTTTAAATACTGAAGATAATATTCTTAGAAAGATTCCAGGTTTAAATACTGAAGATAATATCTTTTGTGAAGATTCCAGGTTTAAATACTGAAGATAATATTCTTAGTGAAGATTCCAGGTTTAAATACTGAAGATAATGTTCTTGAGTGAAGATTCCAGGTTTAAATACTGAAGATAATGTTCTAGTGAAGATTCCAGGTTTAAATACTGAAGATAATATTCTTAGTGAAGATTCCAGGTTTAAATACTGAAGATAATGTTCTTAGTGAAGATTCCGGTTTAAATACTGAAGATAATATTCTTAGTGAAGATTCCAGGTTTAAATACTGAAGATAATGTTCTTAGTGAAGATTCCAGGTTTAAATACTGAAGATAATACTTAGTGAAGATTCCAGGTTTAAATACTGAAGATAATATTCTTAGTGAAGATTCCAGGTTTAAATACTGAAGATAATATTCTTAGAAGATTCCAGGTTTAAATACTGAAGATAATATTCTTGAGTGAAGATTCCAGGTTTAAATACTGAAGATAATATTCTTAGTGAAGATTCCAGGTTTAAATACTGAAGATAATATTCTTAGTGAAGATTCCAGGTTTAAATACTGAAGATAATATTCTTAGTGAAGATTCCAGGTTTAAATACTGAAGATAATATTCTTAGTGAAGATTCCAGGTTTAAATACTGAAGATAATGTTCTTAGTGAAGATTCCAGGTTTAAAAAATACTGAAGATAATGTGTTCTTAGTGAAGATTCCAGGTTTAAAATACTGAAGATAATGTTCTTAGTGAAGATTCCAGGTTGTAAATACTGAAGATAATGTTCTTAGTGAAGATTCCAGGTTTAAATACATCGAAGATAATGTTCTAGTGAAGATTCCAGGTTTAAATACTGAAGATAATGTTCTTAGTGAAGATTCCAGGTTTAAAATACTGAAGATAATGTTCTTAGTGAAGATTCCAGGTTGTTACTGAAGATAATGTTCTTATGAAGATTCCAGGTTTAAATACTGGAAGATAATGTTCTTAGTGAAGATTCCAGGTTTAAATACTGAAGATAATGTTCTTATGAAGATCCAGGTTCTAATACTGAAGATAATGTTCTTAAAGGAAGATTCCAGGTTTAAATACTGGAGATATATTCTAGTGAAGATTCCATGTTTAAATACTGAAGATAATATTCTTATGAAGATTCCAGGTTTAAATACTGAAGATAATATTCTTAG
>NC_134827.1:48186407-48347041 GCF_004210375.1 Tachypleus tridentatus | reverse complement strand
AATAGGTAAACAAAACAACCTACTGAACACAACAATATACACACTTAACTAAAGAAAGTTCAACCAACAGGTAAACAAAACAACCTACTGAACACAACAATATACACAGATTTAACTAAAGAAAGTTCAACCATCAGGTAAACAAAACAACCTACTGAACACAACAATATACACAGATTTAACTAAAGAAAGTTCAACCATCAGGTAAACAAAACAACCTACTGAACACAACAATATACACAGATTTAACTAAAGAAAGTTCAACCAACAGGTAAACAAAACAACCTGTTGAACACAACAATATACACAGACTTAACTAAAGAAAGTTCAACCAACAGGTAAACAAAAAAACAACCTACTAAACACAATAATATACACAGATTTAACTAAAGAAAGTTCAACCATCAGGTAAACAAAACAACCTACTGAACACAACAATATACACACTTAACTAAAGAAAGTTCAACCAATAGGTAAACAAAACAACCTACTGAATACAACATTATACACAGATTTAGCTAAAGAAAGTTCAACCAACAGATAAACAAAACAACCTGTTGAACACAATAATATACACAGATTTAACTAAAGAAAGTTCAACCAACAGGTAAACAAAACAACCTGTTGAACACAACAGTATACACAGATATAGCTAAAGAAAGTTCAACCATCAGGTAAACAAAACAACCTACTGAATACAACATTATACACAGATTTAGCTAAAGAAAGTTCAACCATCAGGTAAACAAAACAACCTACTGAACACAACAATATACACAGACTTAACTGAAGAAAGTTCAACCATCAGGTAAACAAAACAACCTACTGAACACAACATTATACACAGATTTAACTAAAGAAAGCTCAACCATCAGGTAAACAAAACAACCTACTGAATACAACATTATACACAGATTTAACTAAAGAAAGTTCAACCAACAGGTAAACAAAACAACCTACTGAACACAACATTATGCACAGATTTAACTAAAGAAAGTTCAACCAACAGGTAAACAAAACAACCCACTGAACACAACAATATACACAGACTTAACTAAAGAAAGTTCAACAAATAGGTAAACAAAACAACCTACTGAACACAACATTATACACAGACTTAACTAAAGAAAGTTCAACCAATAGGTAAACAAAACAACCTACTGAACACAACATTATACACAGATTTAACTAAAGAAAGTTCAACCAATAGGTAAACAAAACAACCTACTGAATACAACAATATACACAGATTTAACTAAAGAAAGTTCAACCAACAGGTAAACAAAACAACCTACTGAACACAACAATATACACAGATTTAACTAAAGAAAGTTCAACCAACAGGTAAACAAAACAACCTACTGAAACAACACACAACACAGATTTAACTATAGCACAGTTCAACCAACAGATAAACAAAAACAACCTGTTGAACACAACAATATACACAGATTTAACTAAAGAAAGTTCAACCAACAGGTAAACAAAACAACCTGTTGAACACAAATATAACAATATACACAGACTAAAGAAAGTTCAACCATCAGGTAAACAAAACAACCTACTGACCTACAACAATTATACACAGATTTAACTATAGCAGATTTAACAGTTCAACCAACAGATAAACAAAACAACCTGTTGAACACAACAATATACACAGACTTAACTAAAGAAAGTTCAACCATCAGGTAAACAAAACAACCTACTGAACACAACATTATACACAGACTTAACTAAAGAAAGTTCAACCATCAGGTAAACAAAACAACCTACAAAACAACAACTACTAACTATAGCAAAGTTCAACCAACAGATAAACAAAACAACCTGTTGAACACAACAATATACACAGATTTAACTAAAGAAAGTTCAACCAACAGGTAAACAAAACAACCTACTGAACACAACAATATACACAGATTTAACTAAAGAAAGTTCAACCATCAGGTAAACAAAACAACCTACTGAACACAACAATATACACAGATTTAACTAAAGAAAGTTCAACCAACAGGTAAACAAAACAACCTACTGAACACAAAACAATATACACAGATTTAACTAAAGAAAGTTCAACCAATCAGGTAAACAAAACAAACAACCTGTTGAACACAACAATATACTGAACACAACAGATATAACTAAAGAAAGTTCAACCATCAGGTACAACTGAAGAAAGTTCAACCATCAGGTAAACAAAACAAAAACAACATTATACACAGATTTAACTAAAGAAAGTTCAACCATCAGGAACTAAAGAAAGTTCAACCAACAACATTATACACAGATTTAACTAAAGAAAGTTCAACCAACAGGTAAACAAAACAACCTACTGAACACAACAATATACACAGATTTAACTAAAGCAATAGTTCAACCAACAGATAAACAAAACAACCTGTTGAACACAACAATATACACAGATTTAACTAAAGAAAGTTCAACCAACAGGTAAACAAAACAACCTACTGAACACAACAATATACACAGACTTAACTAAAGAAAGTTCAACCATCAGGTAAACAAAACAACCTACTGAACACAACAATATACACAGATTTAACTAAAGAAAGTTCAACCAACAGGTAAAACAAAACAACCTGTTGAACACAACAATATACACAGATTTAACTAAAGAAAGTTCAACCATCAGGTAAACAAAACAACCTACTGAACACAACAATATACACAGATTTAACTAAAGAAAGTTCAACCAACAGGTTAAACAAAACAACCTACTGAACACAACAACAGATTTAACTAAAGAAAGTTCAACCATCAGGTATGTATACACAACTTAACTAAGAAAGTTCAACCAACAGGTAAACAAAACAACCTACTGAACACAACAATATACACAGACTTAACTAAAGAAAGTTCAACCATCAGGTAAACAAAACAACCTACTGAACACAACATTATACACAGATTTAACTAAAGAAAGAAAGTTCAACCATCAGGTAAACAGGTAAACAAAACAACCTACTGAACACAACAATATACACAGATTTAACTAAAGAAAGTTCAACCAACAGGTAAACAAAACAACCTACTGAACACAACAATATACACAGATTTAACTAAAGAAAGTTCAACCATCAGGTAAACAAAACAAACAAAACAACCTACTGAACACTGAACACAACAATATACACAGACTTAACAGGTAAAACAAAACAACCTGTTGAACACAACATTATACACAGATTTAACTAAAGAAAGTTCAACCAACAGGTAAACAAAACAACCTACTGAACACAACAATATACACAGATTTAACTAAAGAAAGTTCAACCAATAGGTAAACAAAACAACCTACTGAATACAACAATATACACAGATTTAACTAAAGAAAGTTCAACCAACAGGTAAACAAAACAACCTACTGAACACAACAATATACACAGACATAACTAAAGAAAGTTCAACCATCAGGTAAACAAAACAACCTACTGAACACAACATACACAGATTTAACTATAGCACAGTTCAACCAACAGGTAAACAAAACAACCCTGAACACAACAATATGAACACAACAATATACACAGACTTAACTAAAGAAACAACCAACAGGTAAACAAAACAACCTACTGAACACAACAATATACACAGATATAACTAAAGAAAGTTCAACCATCAGGTAAACAAAACAACCTACACAAGATACAACATTATACACAGATTTAACTAAAGAAAGTTCAACCAACAGGTAAACAAAACAACCTACTGAACAAACAAAACAACCTACTGAACAAAACAACATTATACACAGTTCAACCAACAGGTAAACAAAACAACCTTAACTACAGATTTAACTAAAGAAAGTTCAACCATCAGGTAAACAAAACAACCTACTGAACACAACAATATACACAGATTTAACTAAAGAAAGTTCAACCATCAGGTAAACAAAACAACCTACTGAACACAACAATATACACAGATATAACTAAAGAAAGTTCAACCATCAGGTAAACAAAACAACCTACTGAACACAACAATATACACAGATATAACTAAAGAAAGTTACCATCAAATAAACAAAACACTGTTGAACACAACATTATACACAGATTTAACTAAAGAAAGTTCAACCATCAGGTAAACAAAACAACCTACTGAACACAACAATATACACAGACTTAACTAAAGAAAGTTCAACCATCAGGTAAACAAAACAACCTACTGAACACAACACTTAATATACACAGATTTAACTAAAGAAAGTTCAACCAACAGGTAAACAAAACAACCTACTGAACACAACAATATACACAGATTTAACTAAAGAAAGTTCAACCATCAGGTAAACAAAACAACCTACTGAACACAACATTATACACAGATTTAACTAAAGAAAGTTCAACCATCAGGTAAACAAAACAACCTACTGAACACAACAATATACACAGACTTAACTAAAGAAAGTTCAACCATCAGGTAAACAAAACAACCTACTGAACACAACAATATACACAGATTTAACTAAAGAAAGTTCAACCATCAGGTAAACAAAACAACCTACTGATACAACATTATACACAGATTTAACTAAAGAAAGTTCAACCATCAGGTAAACAAAACAACCTACTGAACACAACATTATACACAGATTTAACTAAAGAAAGTTCAACCAACAGGTACTGAAACAAAACAACCTACTAAAGAAAGAACACAACAATATACACAGACTTAACTAAAGAAAGTTCAACCATCAGGTAAACAAAACAACCTACTGAACACAACATTATACACAGATTTAACTAAAGAAAGTTCAACCAATAGGTAAAAAAAACAACCTACTGAACACAACATTATACACAGATTTAACTAAAGAAAGTTCAACCAATAGGTAAACAAAACAACCTACTGAACACAACAATATACACAGATTTAACTAAAGAAAGTTCAACCAACAGGTAAACAAAACAACCTACTGAACACAACAATATACACAGATTTAACTAAAGAAAGTTCAACCATCAGGTAAACAAAACAACCTACTGAACACAACAATATACACAGATTTAACTAAAGAAAGTTCAACCAACAGATAAACAAAACAACCTGTTGAACACAACAATATACACAGATTTAACTAAAGAAAGTTCAACCAACAGGTAAACAAAACAACCTACTTGAACACAACAATATACACAGATTTAACTAAAGAAAGTTCAACCATCAGGTAAACAAAACAACCTACTGAATACAACATTATACACAGATTTAACTAAAGAAAGTTCAACCAACAGGTAAACAAAACAACCTACTGAACACAACAATATACACAGATTTAACTAAAGACAGTTCAACCAACAGGTAAACAAAACAACCTGTTGAACACAACAATATACACAGACTTAACTAAAGAAAGTTCAACCATCAGGTAAACAAAACAACCTACTGAACACAACATTATACACAGACTTAACTAAAGAAAGTTCAACCATCAGGTAAACAAAACAACCTACTGAACACAACATTATACACAGATTTAACTAAAGAAAGTTCAACCAACAGGTAAAACAAAACAACCTACTGAACACAACATTATACACAGATTTAACTAAAGAAAGTTCAACCAACAGGTAAACAAAACAACCTACTGAACACAACAATATACACAGATTTAACTAAAGAAAGTTCAACCATCAGGTAAACAAAACAACCTACTGAACACAACAATATACACAGATTTAACTAAAGAAAGTTCAACCAACAGGTAAACAAAACAACCTACTGAACACAACAATATACACAGATATAACTAAAGAAAGTTCAACCATCAGGTAAACAAAACAACCTGTTGAACACAACAATATATACAGATTTATACTAAAGAAAGTTCAACCATCAGGTAAACAAAACAACCTACTGAATACAACATTATACACAGATTTAACTAAAGAAAGTTCAACCAACAGGTAAACAAAACAACCTACTGAACACAACAATATACACAGATTTAACTATAGCACAGTTCAACCAACAGATAAACAAAACAACCTGTTGAACACAACAATATACACAGACTTAACTAAAGAAAGTTCAACCATCAGGTAAACAAAACAACCTACTGAACACAACATTATACACAGACTTAACTAAAGAAAGTTCAACCATCAGGTAAACAAAACAACCTACTGAACACAACATTATACACAGATTTAACTAAAGAAAGTTCAACCAACAGGTAAACAAAACAACCTACTGAACACAACAATATACACAGATTTAACTAAAGAAAGTTCAACCAACAGATAAACAAAACAACCTGTTGAACACAACAATATACACAGATTTAACTAAAGAAAGTTCAACCATCAGGTAAACAAAACAACCTACTGAACACAACAATATACACAGATTTAACTAAAGAAAGTTCAACCAACAGGTAAACAAAACAACCTGTTGAACACAACAATATACACAGATATAGCTAAAGAAAGTTCAACCATCAGGTAAACAAAACAACCTACTGAATACAACATTATACACAGATTTAACTAAAGAAAGTTCAACCAACAGGTAAACAAAACAACCTACTGAACACAACAATATACACAGATTTAACTATAGAAAGTTCAACCAACAGATAAACAAAACAACCTGTTGAACACAACAATATACACAGATTTAACTAAAGAAAGTTCAACCATCAGGTAAACAAAACAACCTACTGAACACAACATTATACACAGACTTAACTAAAGAAAGTTCAACCATCAGGTAAACAAAACAACCTACTGAACACAACATTATACACAGATTTAACTAAAGAAAGTTCAACCAACAGGTAAACAAAACAACCTACTGAACACAACAATATACACAGATTTAACTAAAGAAAGTTCAACCAACAGGTAAACAAAACAACCTACTGAACACAACAATATACACAGATACACAGACTTAACTAAAGAAAGTTCAACCAACAGGTAAACAAAACAACCTACTGAACACAACAATATACACAGATTTAACTAAAGAAAGTTCAACCAATAGGTAAACAAAACAACCTACTGAACACAACATTATACACAGATTTAACTAAAGAAAGTTCAACCATCAGGTAAACAAAACAACCTACTGAACACAACAATATACACAGACTTAACTGAAGAAAGTTCAACCATCAGGTAAACAAAACAACCTACTGAACACAACATTATACACAGATTTAACTAAAGAAAGTTCAACCATCAGGTAAACAAAACAACCTACTGAACACAACATTATACACAGATTTAACTAAAGAAAGTTCAACCATCAGGTAAACAAAACAACCTACTGAACACAACACAATATACACAGATTTAACTAAAGAAAGTTCAACCATCAGGTAAACAAAACAACCTACTGAACACAACAATATACACAGATTTAACTAAAGAAAGTTCAACCAACAGGTAAACAAAACAACCTACTGAACACAACAATATACACAGATTTAACTAAAGAAAGTTCAACCATCAGGTAAACAAAACAACCTACTGAACACAACATTATACACAGATTTAACTAAAGAAAGTTCAACCATCAGGTAAACAAAACAACCTACTGAACACAACAATATACACAGATTTAACTAAAGAAAGTTCAACCATCAGGTAAACAAAACAACCTACTGAACACAACATTATACACAGATTTAACTAAAGAAAGTTCAACCATCAGGTAAACAAAACAACCTACTGAACACAACATTATACACAGATTTAACTAAAGAAAGTTCAACCAACAGGTAAACAAAACAACCTACTGAACACAACATTATACACAGATTTAACTAAAGAAAGTTCAACCAACAGGTAAACAAAACAACCTACTGAACACAACAATATACACAGATTTAACTAAAGAAAGTTCAACCATCAGGTAAACAAAACAACCTACTGAACACAACAATATACACAGATTTAACTAAAGAAAGTTCAACCAATAGGTAAACAAAACAACCTACTGAACACAACATTATACACAGATTTAACTAAAGAAAGTTCAACCAACAGGTAAACAAAACAACCTACTGAACACAACAATATACACAGATTTAACTAAAGAAAGTTCAACCAACAGGTAAACAAAACAACCTACTGAACACAACAATATACACAGATTTAACTAAAGAAAGTTCAACCATCAGGTAAACAAAACAACCTACTGAACACAACAATATACACAGATTTAACTAAAGAAAGTTCAACCAACAGATAAACAAAACAACCTGTTGAACACAACAAAACACAGATTTAACTAAAGAAAGTTCAACCAACAGGTAAACAAAACAACCTACTGAACACAACAATATACACAGATTTAACTAAAGAAAGTTCAACCATCAGGTAAACAAAACAACCTACTGAACACAACATTATACACAGATTTAACTAAAGAAAGTTCAACCAACAGGTAAACAAAACAACCTACTGAACACAACAATATACACAGATTTAACTAAAGAAAGTTCAACCAACAGATAAACAAAACAACCTGTTGAACACAACAATATACACAGACTTAACTAAAGAAAGTTCAACCATCAGGTAAACAAAACAACCTACTGAACACAACATTATACACAGATTTAACTAAAGAAAGCTCAACCATCAGGTAAACAAAACAACCTACTGAACACAACATTATACACAGATTTAACTAAAGAAAGTTCAACCAACAGGTAAACAAAACAACCTACTGAACACAACATTATACACAGATTTAACTAAAGAAAGTTCAACCAACAGGTAAACAAAACAATCTACTGAACACAACAATATACACAGATTTAACTAAAGAAAGTTCAACCATCAGGTAAACAAAACAACCTACTGAACACAACAATATACACAGATTTAACTAAAGAAAGTTCAACCAACAGGTAAACAAAACAACCTGTTGAACACAACAATATACACAGATTTAACTAAAGAAAGTTCAACCATCAGGTAAACAAAACAACCTGTTGAACACAACAATATACACAGATTTAACTAAAGAAAGTTCAACCATCAGGTAAACAAAACAACCTACTGAACACAACATTATACACAGATTTAACTAAAGAAAGTTCAACCAACAGGTAAACAAAACAACCTACTGAACACAACAATATACACAGATTTAACTAAAGCAAAGTTCAACCAACAGATAAACAAAACAACCTGTTGAACACAACAATATACACAGACTTAACTAAAGAAAGTTCAACCATCAGGTAAACAAAACAACCTACTGAACACAACATTATACACAGACTTAACTAAAGAAAGTTCAACCATCAGGTAAACAAAACAACCTACTGAACACAACATTATACACAGATTTAACTAAAGAAAGTTCAACCAACAGGTAAACAAAACAATCTACTGAACACAACAATATACACAGATTTAACTATAGCACAGTTCAACCAACAGATAAACAAAACAACCTGTTGAATACAACAATATACACAGACTTAACTAAAGAAAGTTCAACCATCAGGTAAACAAAACAACCTACTGAACACAACATTATACACAGACTTAACTAAAGAAAGTTCAACCATCAGGTAAACAAAACAACCTACTGAACACAACATTATACACAGATTTAACTAAAGAAAGTTCAACCAACAGGTAAACAAAACAACCTACTGAACACTACAATATACACAGACTTAACTAAAGAAAGTTCAACCATCAGGTAAACAAAACAACCTACTGAACACAACAATATACACTTAACTAAAGAAAGTTCAACCAATAGGTAAACAAAACAACCTACTGAACACAACAATATACACAGATTTAACTAAAGAAAGTTCAACCAATAGGTAAACAAAACAACCTACTGAACACAACAATATACACAGATTTAGCTAAAGAAAGTTCAACCATCAGGTAAACAAAACAACCTACTGAACACAACAATATACACAGACTTAACTAAAGAAAGTTCAACCATCAGGTAAACAAAACAACCTACTGAACACAACATTATACACAGATTTAACTAAAGAAAGTTCAACCATCAGGTAAACAAAACAACCTACTGAACACAACATTATACACAGATTTAACTAAAGAAAGCTCAACCATCAGGTAAACAAAACAACCTACTGAACACAACATTATACACAGATTTAACTAAAGAAAGTTCAACCATCAGGTAAACAAAACAACCTACTGAACACAACATTATACACAGACTTAACTAAAGAAAGTTCAACAAATAGGTAAACAAAACAACCTACTGAACACAACATTATACACAGATTTAACTAAAGAAAGTTCAACCAATCAGGTAAACAAAACAACCTACTGAACACAACAATATACACAGATTTAACTAAAGAAAGTTCAACCAACAGGTAAACAAAACAACCTACTGAACACAACAATATACACAGACATAACTAAAGAAAGTTCAACCATCAGGTAAACAAAACAACCTACTGAACACAACACAATACACAGATTTAACTAAAGAAAGTTCAACCAACAGATAAACAAAACAACCTGTTGAACACAACAATATACACAGATTTAACTAAAGAAAGTTCAACCAACAGGTAAACAAAACAACCTGTTGAACACAACAATATACACAGATATAACTAAAGAAAGTTCAACCATCAGGTAAACAAAACAACCTACTGAATACAACATTATACACAGATTTAACTAAAGAAAGTTCAACCAACAGGTAAACAAAACAACCTACTGAACACAACAATATACACAGATTTAACTATAGCACAGTTCAACCAACAGATAAACAAAACAACCTGTTGAACACAACAATATACACAGATTTAACTAAAGAAAGTTCAACCATCAGGTAAACAAAACAACCTACTGAACACAACAATATACACAGATTTAACTAAAGAAAGTTCAACCAACAGGTAAACAAAACAACCTACTGAACACAACAATATACACAGATTTAACTAAAGAAAGTTCAACCAACAGGTAAACAAAACAACCTACTGAACACAACAATATACACAGATTTAACTAAAGAAAGTTCAACCATCAGGTAAACAAAACAACCTACTGACACAACAACATATACACAGATTTAACTATAGCAAAGTTCAACCATCAGATAAACAAAACAACCTGTTGAACACAACAATATACACAGATTTAACTAAAGAAAGTTCAACCAACAGGTAAACAAAACAACCTGTTGAACACAACAATATACACAGATATAACTAAAGAAAGTTCAACCATCAGGTAAACAAAACAACCTACTGAACACAACATTATACACAGATTTAACTAAAGAAAGTTCAACCAACAGGTAAACAAAACAACCTACTGAACACAACAATATACACAGATTTAACTATAGACAGTTCAACCAACAGATAAACAAAACAACCTGTTGAACACAACAATATACACAGACTTAACTAAAGAAAGTTCAACCATCAGGTAAACAAAACAACCTACTGAACACAACATTATACACAGACTTAACTAAAGAAAGTTCAACCATCAGGTAAACAAAACAACCTACTGAACACAACATTATACACAGATTTAACTAAAGAAAGTTCAACCAACAGGTAAACAAAACAACCTACTGAACACAACATTATACACAGATTTAACTAAAGAAAGTTCAACCAACAGGTAAACAAAACAACCTACTGAACACAACAATATACACAGACTTAACTAAAGAAAGTTCAACCATCAGGTAAACAAAACAACCTACTGAACACAACAATATACACAGATTTAACTAAAGAAAGTTCAACCA
This sequence comes from Tachypleus tridentatus, assembly GCF_004210375.1. Lineage (NCBI taxonomy): Eukaryota > Metazoa > Arthropoda > Merostomata > Xiphosura > Limulidae > Tachypleus > Tachypleus tridentatus. Next base: position 48,335,272 of record NC_134827.1, on the reverse strand, counting down.
ACAGGTAAACAAAACAACCTACTGAACACAACAATATACACAGATTTAACTAAAGAAAGTTCAACCATCAGGTAAACAAAACAACCTGTTGAACACAACAATATACACAGATATAGCTAAAGAAAGTTCAACCATCAGGTAAACAAAACAACCTACTGAATACAACATTATACACAGATTTAACTAAAGAAAGTTCAACCAACAGGTAAACAAAACAACCTACTGAACACAACAATATACACAGATTTAACTATAGCACAGTTCAACCAACAGGTAAACAAAACAACCTGTTGAACACAACAATATACACAGACTTAACTAAAGAAAGTTCAACCATCAGGTAAACAAAACAACCTACTGAACACAACATTATACACAGATTTAACTAAAGAAAGTTCAACCATCAGGTAAACAAAACAACCTACTGAACACAACATTATACATAGATTTAACTAAAGAAAGTTCAACCAACAGGTAAACAAAACAACCTACTGAACACTACAATATACACAGACTTAACCAAAGAAAGTTCAACCATCAGGTAAACAAAACAACCTACTGAACACAACAATATACACACTTAACTAAAGAAAGTTCAACCATCAGGTAAACAAAACAACCTACTGAACACAACATTATACACAGACTTAACTAAAGAAAGTTCAACCATCAGGTAAACAAAACAACCTACTGAACACAACATTATACACAGATTTAACTAAAGAAAGTTCAACCAACAGGTAAACAAAACAATCTACTGAACACAACAATATACACAGATTTAACTAAAGAAAGTTCAACCAACAGGTAAACAAAACAACCTACTGAACACAACAATATACACAGATTTAACTAAAGAAAGTTCAACCAACAGGTAAACAAAACAACCTGTTGAACACAACAATATACACAGATATAACTAAAGAAAGTTCAACCATCAGGTAAACAAAACAACCTACTGAACACAACAATATACACAGATATAACTAAAGAAAGTTCAACCATCAGGTAAACAAAACAACCTACTGAATACAACATTATACACAGATTTAACTAAAGAAAGTTCAACCAACAGGTAAACAAAACAACCTACTGAACACAACAATATACACAGATTTAACTATAGCACAGTTCAACCAACAGATAAACAAAACAACCTGTTGAACACAACAATATACACAGACTTAACTAAAGAAAGTTCAACCAACAGGTAAACAAAACAACCTACTGAACACAACAATATACACAGACTTAACTAAAGAAAGTTCAACCATCAGGTAAACAAAACAACCTACTGAACACAACAATATACACAGATTTAACTAAAGAAAGTTCAACCAACAGGTAAACAAAACAACCTGTTGAACACAACAATATACACAGATATAGCTAAAGAAAGTTCAACCAACAGGTAAACAAAACAATCTACTGAACACAACAATATACACAGATTTAACTAAAGAAAGTTCAACCATCAGGTAAACAAAACAACCTACTGAACACAACAATATACACAGATTTAACTAAAGAAAGTTCAACCATCAGGTAAACAAAACAACAAACTGAACACAATAATATACACAGATTTAACTAAAGAAAGTTCAACCAACAGGTAAACAAAACAACCTACTGAACACAACAATATACACAGACTTAACTAAAGAAAGTTCAACCAACAGGTAAACAAAACAACCTACTGAACACAACAATATACACACTTAACTAAAGAAAGTTCAACCAATAGGTAAACAAAACAACCTACTGAATACAACATTATACACAGATTTAGCTAAAGAAAGTTCAACCAACAGATAAACAAAACAACCTGTTGAACACAACAATATACACAGATTTAACTAAAGAAAGTTCAACCAACAGGTAAACAAAACAACCTGTTGAACACAACAATATACACAGATATAGCTAAAGAAAGTTCAACCATCAGGTAAACAAAACAACCTACTGAATACAACATTATACACAGATTTAACTAAAGAAAGTTCAACCATCAGGTAAACAAAACAACCTACTGAACACAACAATATACACAGACTTAACTGAAGAAAGTTCAACCATCAGGTAAACAAAACAACCTACTGAACACAACATTATACACAGACTTAACTAAAGAAAGTTCAACAAATAGGTAAACAAAACAACCTACTGAAAACAACATTATACACAGACTTAACTAAAGAAAGTTCAACCAATAGGTAAACAAAACAACCCTACTGAATACAACATTATACACAGATTTAACTAAAGAAAGTTCAACCAATAGGTAAACAAAACAACCTACTGAATACAACATTATACACAGATTTAACTAAAGAAAGTTCAACCAATAGGTAAACAAAACAACCTACTGAATACAACAATATACACAGATTTAACTAAAGAAAGTTCAACCAACAGGTAAACAAAACAACCTACTGAACACAACAATATACACAGACTTAACTAAAGAAAGTTCAACCATCAGGTAAACAAAACAACCTACTGAACACAACACAATACACAGATTTAACTAAAGAAAGTTCAACCAACAGGTAAACAAAACAACCTACTGAACACAACAATATACACAGATTTAACTAAAGAAAGTTCAACCAACAGGTAAACAAAACAACCTGTTGAACACAACAATATACACAGATATAGCTAAAGAAAGTTCAACCATCAGGTAAACAAAACAACCTACTGAATACAACATTATACACAGATTTAACTAAAGAAAGTTCAACCAACAGGTAAACAAAACAACCTACTGAACACAACAATATACACAGATTTAACTAAAGAAAGTTCAACCAACAGATAAACAAAACAACCTGTTGAACACAACAATATACACAGATTTAACTAAAGAAAGTTCAACCATCAGGTAAACAAAACAACCTACTGAACACAACATTATACACAGACTTAACTAAAGAAAGTTCAACCATCAGGTAAACAAAACAACCTACTGAACACAACATTATACACAGATTTAACTAAAGAAAGTTCAACCAACAGGTAAACAAAACAATCTACTGAACACAACAATATACACAGATTTAACTAAAGAAAGTTCAACCATCAGGTAAACAAAACAACCTACTGAACACAACAATATACACAGATTTAACTAAAGAAAGTTCAACCAACAGGTAAACAAAACAACCTGTTGAACACAACAATATACACAGATATAACTAAAGAAAGTTCAACCATCAGGTAAACAAAACAACCTGTTGAACACAACAATATACACAGATATAGGTAAAGAAAGTTCAACCATCAGGTAAACAAAACAACCTACTGAACACAACATTATACACAGATTTAACTAAAGAAAGTTCAACCAACAGGTAAACAAAACAACCTACTGAACACAACAATATACACAGATTTAACTAAAGAAAGTTCAACCAACAGGTAAACAAAACAACCTACTGAACACAACAATATACACAGATTTAACTAAAGAAAGTTCAACCAACAGATAAACAAAACAACCTGTTGAACACAACAATATACACAGATTTAACTAAAGAAAGTTCAACCAACAGGTAAACAAAACAACCTGTTGAACAAAACAATATACACAGATTTAACTAAAGAAAGTTCAACCAACAGGTAAACAAAACAACCTACTGAACACAACAATATACACACTTAACTAAAGAAAGTTCAACCAATAGGTAAACAAAACAACCTACTGAACACAACAATATACACAGACTTAACTAAAGAAAGTTCAACCAATAGGTAAACAAAACAACCTACTGAATACAACATTATACACAGATTTAGCTAAAGAAAGTTCAACCATCAGGTAAACAAAACAACCTACTGAACACAACAATATACACAGACTTAACTAAAGAAAGTTCAACCATCAGGTAAACAAAACAACCTACTGAACACAACATTATACACAGATTTAACTAAAGAAAGCTCAACCATCAGGTAAACAAAACAACCTACTGAATACAACATTATACACAGATTTAACTAAAGAAAGTTCAACCATCAGGTAAACAAAACAACCTACTGAACACAACATTATACACAGACTTAACTAAAGAAAGTTCAACCATCAGGTAAACAAAACAACCTACTGAACACAACATTATACACAGATTTAACTAAAGAAAGTTCAACCAACAGGTAAACAAAACAATCTACTGAACACAACAATATACACAGATTTAACTAAAGAAAGTTCAACCATCAGGTAAACAAAACAACCTACTGAACACAACAATATACACAGATTTAACTAAAGAAAGTTCAACCATCAGGTAAACAAAACAATAAACTGAACACAATAATATACACAGATTTAACTAAAGAAAGTTCAACCAACAGGTAAACAAAACAACCTGTTGAACACAACAACATACACAGACTTAACTAAAGAAAGTTCAACCAACAGGTAAACAAAACAACCTACTAAACACAATAATATACACAGATTTAACTAAAGAAAGTTCAACCATCAGGTAAACAAAACAACCTACTGAACACAACAATATACACACTTAACTAAAGAAAGTTCAACCAATAGGTAAACAAAACAACCTACTGAATACAACATTATACACAGATTTAGCTAAAGAAAGTTCAACCAACAGGTAAACAAAACAACCTGTTGAACACAACAATATACACAGATATAACTAAAGAAAGTTCAACCATCAGGTAAACAAAACAACCTACTGAATACAACATTATACACAGATTTAGCTAAAGAAAGTTCAACCATCAGGTAAACAAAACAACCTACTGAACACAACAATATACACAGACTTAACTGAAGAAAGTTCAACCATCAGGTAAACAAAACAACCTACTGAACACAACATTATACACAGATTTAACTAAAGAAAGTTCAACCATCAGGTAAACAAAACAACCTACTGAATACAACATTATACACAGATTTAACTAAAGAAAGTTCAACCAACAGGTAAACAAAACAACCTACTGAACACAACATTATACACAGATTTAACTAAAGAAAGTTCAACCAACAGGTAAACAAAACAACCCACTGAACACAACAATATACACAGACTTAACTAAAGAAAGTTCAACCAATAGGTAAACAAAACAACCTACTGAACACAACATTATACACAGACTTAACTAAAGAAAGTTCAACCATCAGGTAAACAAAACAACCTACTGAATACAACATTATACACAGATTTAACTAAAGAAAGTTCAACCAATAGGTAAACAAAACAACCTACTGAACACAACAATATACACAGATTTAACTAAAGAAAGTTCAACCAACAGGTAAACAAAACAACCTACTGAACACAACAATATACACAGACATAACTAAAGAAAGTTCAACCATCAGGTAAACAAAACAACCTACTGAACACAACACAATACACAGATTTAACTATAGCACAGTTCAACCAACAGATAAACAAAACAACCTGTTGAACACAACAATATACACAGATTTAACTAAAGAAAGTTCAACCAACAGGTAAACAAAACAACCTGTTGAACACAACAATATACACAGATATAGGTAAAGAAAGTTCAACCATCAGGTAAACAAAACAACCTACTGAATACAACATTATACACAGATTTAACTAAAGAAAGTTCAACCAACAGGTAAACAAAACAACCTACTGAACACAACAATATACACAGATTTAACTATAGCACAGTTCAACCAACAGATAAACAAAACAACCTGTTGAACACAACAATATACACAGACTTAACTAAAGAAAGTTCAACCATCAGGTAAACAAAACAACCTACTGAACACAACATTATACACAGACTTTAACTAAAGAAAGTTCAACCATCAGGTAAACAAAACAACCTACTGAACACAACATTATACACAGATTTAACTAAAGAAAGTTCAACCAACAGGTAAACAAAACAATCTACTGAACACAACATTATACACAGATTTAACTAAAGAAAGTTCAACCAACAGGTAAACAAAACAACCTACTGAACACAACAATATACACAGATTTAACTAAAGAAAGTTCAACCATCAGGTAAACAAAACAACCTACTGAACACAACAATATACACAGATTTAACTAAAGAAAGTTCAACCAACAGGTAAACAAAACAACCTGTTGAACACAACAATATACACAGATATAGGTAAAGAAAGTTCAACCATCAGGTAAACAAAACAACCTGTTGAACACAACAATATACACAGATATAGGTAAAGAAAGTTCAACCATCAGGTAAACAAAACAACCTACTGAATACAACATTATACACAGATTTAACTAAAGAAAGTTCAACCAACAGGTAAACAAAACAACCTACTGAACACAACAATATACACAGATTTAACTATAAGACAGTTCAACCAACAGATAAACAAAACAACCTGTTGAATACAACAATATACACAGACTTAACTAAAGAAAGTTCAACCATCAGGTAAACAAAACAACCTACTGAACACAACATTATACACAGACTTAACTAAAGAAAGTTCAACCATCAGGTAAACAAAACAACCTACTGAACACAACATTATACATAGATTTAACTAAAGAAAGTTCAACCAACAGGTAAACAAAACAACCTACTGAACACTACAATATACACAGACTTAACCGAAGAAAGTTCAACCATCAGGTAAACAAAACAACCTACTGAACACAACAATATACACACTTAACTAAAGAAAGTTCAACCATCAGGTAAACAAAACAACCTACTGAACACAACATTATACACAGACTTAACTAAAGAAAGTTCAACCATCAGGTAAACAAAACAACCTACTGAACACAACATTATACACAGATTTAACTAAAGAAAGTTCAACCAACAGGTAAACAAAACAACCTACTGAACACAACAATATACACAGATTTAACTAAAGCAAAGTTCAACCAACAGATAAACAAAACAACCTACTGAACACAACAATATACACAGATTTAACTAAAGAAAGTTCAACCAACAGGTAAACAAAACAACCTGTTGAACACAACAATATACACAGATATAGGTAAAGAAAGTTCAACCATCAGGTAAACAAAACAACCTACTGAATACAACATTATACACAGATTTAACTAAAGAAAGTTCAACCAACAGGTAAAAAAAACAACCTACTGAACACAACAATATACACAGATTTAACTATAGCACAGTTCAACCAACAGATAAACAAAACAACCTGTTGAACACAACAATATACACAGACTTAACTAAAGAAAGTTCAACCATCAGGTAAACAAAACAACCTACTGAACACAACATTATACACAGACTTAACTAAAGAAAGTTCAACCATCAGGTAAACAAAACAACCTACTGAACACAACATTATACACAGATTTAACTAAAGAAAGTTCAACCAACAGGTAAACAAAACAATCTACTGAACACAACAATATACACAGATTTAACTAAAGAAAGTTCAACCATCAGGTAAACAAAACAACCTACTGAACACAACAATATACACAGATTTAACTAAAGAAAGTTCAACCATCAGGTAAACAAAACAACAAACTGAACACAATAATATACACAGATTTAACTAAAGAAAGTTCAACCAACAGGTAAACAAAACAACCTGTTGAACACAACAATATACACAGACTTAACTAAAGAAAGTTCAACCGTCAGGTGAACAATACAACCTGTTATTCCAGACCAATTATCTTACTGCCTCAAAGTTTTGTTACAAGATGTCTAAATCACCAAAACAGATTGAAACATATACTGCATACAAATCATCTTCAATACACACTTAGATGAAACACATGAAAACCAACCTGAAATCACACAGACAGATCACCACAAGTGAATTTTAACACATTTAAACATTGATATGTCAGCCAGATCCAATAAACCTCTACCTCATAATATTAGGGGGCTTGTTATGAGGGTAGTATCTATATTCCCTCTTCCTTGATAGGATCCTACCACACACTATGTAATAAGGCCCAATCCCCCCCCTCTTGGTTCCATCCTACCACACACTATGTAATAAGGCCCAATCCCCCCTGGTTCCCCTCTTGGTTCCATCCTACCACACACTATGTAATAAGGCCCAATCCCCCCCTCTTGGTTCCATCCTACCACATGCTGTGAAACAAGGCCAAATATCTCCTTCCTTGGTGGAAAGTCTACCCTCACTTTATAACAAGGCTGAATCTCTTCTTCCTTGGTCCTATCATATCCCACACTGTATAACAAATCCATGCCAACATTTGGAGATAAAAACAAGTTATAGAGTCACATAATGAAGTAAGCGAATAAAACTATTTATATGTATACTGGTAATGATGTTTTAACTATCAAATGTGGAAAACACTGGATAGATATTGGAGCATCAGTAGAGTACATTTAGCCTATAACTGAAACTTATTTGATACCTCAGTGCTTTTTAAATAGGTTGAGCCAGCCATTGCTGTATTTAAAATCATTAGGGTTCCATTTCCATCGCTGTACTGATACAGTTCTTTGTAGATCTTTCCAGACTGGTCTTTGATGGTTTTAAAAATGAATGTTTCTTCAACTCATTCTTGGATAAACCATGTTAAGATGGTTCTTTACAGCTGGCTGTCACTAGCAGTTTTTGGAAACGTTTGTTGTAGGATATTATTACCATTTGGGTCCATGAAGTCTTAATCCATCTGTACAATGTTGACTAACCTAAGCCTAGTTTGTAGAAGATGTCTACTTGGTTAAATCCACATTTTAGTGTACACAATGTGTTTTATATTTGTTCCTATTATCTTCTTTTGCATGTTGGCAATGATATGAACATAGTGCAGTAAAGCACAAGGACTAATCTTACACATGTTTGAAACGTGGTCAGCTATCGGTCAGTTACCTCTTTCTTTCTTTGTGAACCTGACGATGACCGAAGAAGGTCGAAACGTTGTTCGCTCCTCTACATAAAAATTTTCTCAACCCAAACCAGCCGTTTTTACATATATATTTTTCTATACAAGTAGGCTTTCTCATCATCACGGATTAGTGTTGTATTGAAGTTCCATATGTCAAGGTTTACGTGTATACATAGACATAACACCACCAAAATCAATCTGAATACACACAGACATAACACCACTGAAGTCAATCTGAATAAACACAGACTTATTACTTCATGAACACAAATCAAAAGTCAAGTTCTTAACAGCTGAACATAACTGTAGTTTTATGAGAATCCCAAAACCTTACCAAATATAAATTATTGAGAACTCGTAATCCCAGCTGGTTGTTAGTTTTCAACAAGAGGTTTGAGTTCTAAGAATCCAATTTTATATAACTAAAGATAAGGTTAAGTTAAGCATCAAAACTTTTAGAGTTTAGTTTTCTTGAACCATAGCTTACCTGAGGTAATGTTCCCTTTACCAGATTAGGGATATCCTCTTCAGTGAACCCAAGCTTTCTCAGACCATCGTCTATCTCCATCTCAAACATGAATTGTTTAAGAATATCTGCAAGAATAGTGCCAGCATCCTCTTTCCGATCATTACGTGTATCTCTCCCTAGTATGGAAATTGTCCTGATGTTAGAACATGATGAAACATTCACGAGGATGTGCCACTAAATTTGGAAAGTTGCTTGAATCTCACTCTATTTTAAGGAACATATTTTGATACTTCTACTCAGATTTATTTGATAGTTTCTTTTACAGAATCTGTTTGATACAGTAGCTTCTTTAGACACTGTATCAAAGGGAACCTGAAAAAACAGTGATGGGGATAATTGTGGTGACATGCAAAACCATAGAGTAGGATTACCCTAAGTTTAAAGGTTTCACACAGAAGACACTTCAGTAAGCGTGCCTGCAAATGTGTTCAGTATAGGTCTCGTAATATAATGTACAATTTAATGCTATATAAACAAACAACAACTAACATTGCAACTGAAAGTTTGAACTGGGTTTGCTGTTATCAGCATAGTTAAATAAACTGCAGATTAATGGTTTAATCATGGAGCCTCACTATATTGCCATGTCTGATGAACATGCATTTTGTCAATTGTCCTGCAGTGTAGTTTCTATTTTCCAAAAGCTTCGTGTTATGGTTGTAATGTTTATGGTACACCACTCACACGTTTATTCTTTTCATAATTTATATATAATATGAATACTGCCCATATCAATAATCCAATCACACAGAAAATCATGCATCCAGTGATTCAACCAATATGCCTTCATATGAACATTTATTTTACAGTGAGGTACACAATGGTTGAACAGAAGATCTCATCACAGTGAAACCATACATACTTACTGGCCCTGTTTACACTTGGAGATTATTAATATTCATGTTGTTTACTTTTGTTCAGGTCATGTGGTTGGATGTTTCCACAAAATTTCTATTAGTGGGTTTTATCTGTTACAGGTTGTTCACTTTGTGTACTATATTTGGGATATGACCTGTTACAAGTCTATTTATGCATGGTTTTGGGACCTTAAGTTGATCCATTTTCTTTTCTTTTTTCCCAATGTCATAAAATACAAGGGATATCCATTTCTGAAATTACAACTCCATGATCTGTATATATCTTTATGACCAAGTGTATGAATATTTTATATTGGAAAGGGCTGCTACATACCCTTTAGAAAAATTTAGAGAAATAATGAATTTTAAGTGACATAAAACTACCTCTGAGATGTCAGACAATGTCAAAATGTTTTGATACTTTCCATTCCACTTTAGTATTTTATCATATGTGACTGTCACATGAATTACTGATTTGAATACTCAAAATGATTTTAATATAATGTATTCAACACTGATTATGTGTAGTTCTCATGACAAGTTTGCTTGATTTCAACTTCACTGTTAAAAACCTTTTAACAACTCTTTCAAAATGAAAGAGTATTAACATTAAACAGCCACGCCTTTACATTATTAAGAATTATGTCGTATTAACATTAAATAGCCATGTCTTCACATATAAAGAATTATGTCATATTAACATTAAACAGCCATGTCTTCACAAATTAAGCATTATGCCGTGATTAACATTAAACAGCCATGTCTTCACAAATTAAGCATTATGTCGTATTAACATTAAACAGCCATGTCTTCACGCGTATAAAGAATCGTCTTATTAACATTAAACAGCCATGTCTTCACATATTAAGAATTACGTCGTATTAACATTACACAGCCATGTCTTCACATATTAAGAATTACGTCGTATTAACATTACACAGCCATGTCTTCACATATTAAGAATTACGTCGTATTAACATTACACAGCCATGTCTTCACATATTAAGAATTACGTCGTATTAACATTACACAGCCATGTCTTCACATATTAAGAATTACGTTGTATTAACATTACACAGCCATGTCTTCACATATTAAGAATTACATTCAGTATTAACATTACACAGCCATGTCTTCACATATTAAGAATTACGTCGTATTAACATTACACAGCCATGTCTTCACATATTAAGAATTACGTTGTATTAACATTACACAGCCATGTCTTCACATATTAAGAATTACGTCATTATTAAAACGGTATTAACATTACACAGCCATGTCTTCACATATTAAGCATTACGTAGTATTAACATTAAACAGCCATGTCTTCACACATTAAGAATTAGCCGTCCAACTTCAAAACAACAGTTTTCCATTTCTTATAACCTTTATTTAACTGAAAACATCCTCAGTTAGATTTTCAATGAAATGCATTTTAAAATATTTTACCTAATAAAGAAGCTGCCTCCAGGTGACGTTCTGGACACATGGCTCCAGTAAATCTGAAAACTGCTGGAGCACTTATTACAACCGAAAGGCCGTGAGGCTGAAAAGTATAAGTGAGCAGCACTTAAAAAGAACTAGATAATCTCACATATCAATACGTTTCTTCTGTTTTGTTACATTTCATACCTAGCACGTAGAAACTTGAAATTTAAACATTGTTTATCCCTGAACAATTCAATGAAGTGATTACAATTCTTACTGTGGTGAACAATAAGACTTTAAAGACTCATATTACAATTAGAAACAAGTTTTTATTGTAAAAAAAACCTAATTAACAAAAAAAGAGATTACGTATTAGAAATTTACAGAATATCTTTGCAGAAGTTTTACGGTAACATTAAATAATAAAAGCATCTCATTACTACCAGTTCAAACTTTTGAGACACCTGAAGAAAGATCACATGCTTAGATTAATTTCAATACCAGTAAAAAATATAATTTGATAACTCTTATATATAACAAGTTTATTATCTTACTATAATAGGATGATCTGTATTATAACCTTTAACCTTGTGTTTCTTTACTAGTCCAGAAATAGGATAGGACATCCCATGGCTGAAATAGAGTAAATAATGTTAACTTATTAAACTGTTGAAAACAAAACATTACAAGACAGAGTTAATAAACAATCTTTATCTTTGTTACATTCTACTTCATACTGTAATACATGAACAAGTTGGTAAACATTCTCTATATTTATTAAGTTCTATTTAACGTTGTAGTACATGAACAAGCTGGTAAACATTCTCTATATTTATTAAGTTCTATTTTATGTTGTAATACATGGACAAGTTGGTAAACATTCTCTATATTTATTAAGTTCTGTTTCACGTTGTAATACATGAACAAGCTGGTAAACATTATCTATATTTATTAAGTTCTGTTTCACATTGTAGTACATGAACAAGCTGGTAAACATTCTCTATATTTATTAAGTTCTGTTTCACATTGTAGTACATGAACAAGCTGGTAAACATTCTCTATATTTATTAAGTTCTGTTTCACGTTGTAATACATGAACAAGCTGGTAAACATTATCTATATTTATTAAGTTCTGTTTCACATTGTAGTACATGAACAAGCTGGTAAACATTCTCTATATTTATTAAGTTCTGTTTCACGTTGTAGTACATGAACAAGCTGGTAAACATTATCTATATTTATTAAGTTCTGTTTCACATTGTAGTACATGAACAAGCTGGTAAACATTCTCTATATTTATTAAGTTCTGTTTCACATTGTAGTACATGAACAAGCTGGTAAACATTCTCTATATTTATTAAGTTCTGTTTCACGTTGTAGTACATGAACAAGCTGGTAAACATTCTTTATATTTATTAAGTTCTGTTTCACATTGTAGTACATGAACAAGCTGGTAAACATTCTCTATATTTATTAAGTTCTGTTTCACGTTGTAGTACATGAACAAGCTGGTAAACATTATCTATATTTATTAAGTTCTGTTTCACGTTGTAATACATGAACAAGCTGGTAAACATTCTCTATATTTATTAAGTTCTGTTTCGCGTTGTAATACATGAACAAGCTGGTAAACATTCTCTATATTTATTAAGTTCTGTTTCCACGTTGTAGTACATGAACAAGCTGGTAAACATTCTCTATATTTATTAAGTTCTGTTTCACGTTGTAGTACATGAACAAGCTGGTAAACATTCTCTATATTTATTAAGTTCTGTTTCACATTGTAATACATGAACAAGCTAGTAAACATTCTCTATTAAGTTCTGTTTCATGTTGTAGAACATGAACAAGTTGGCAAACATTCTCTATATTTACTAAGTTCTGTTTTACATTGTAATACATGAACAAGTTGGTAAAACATTCTGTATATTTATTAAGTTCTATTTAACGTTGTAGTACATGAACAAGCTGGTAAACATTCTCTATATTTATTAAGTTCTGTTTCATGTTGTAGTATATGAACAAGCTGGTAAACATTCTCTATATTTATTAAGTTCTGTTTTACATTGTAGTACATGAACAAGCTGGTAAACATTCTCTATATTTATTAAGTTGTTTCACGTTGTAATACATGAACAAGCTGGTAAACATTCTCTATATTTATTAAGTTGTTTCCGCGTTGTAATACATGAACAAGCTGGTAAACATTCTCTATATTTATTAAGTTCTGTTTCATGTTGTAGTACATGAACAAGCTGGTAAACATTCTCTATATTTATTAAGTTCTGTTTCATGTTGTAGAACATGAACAAGCTGGTAAACATTCTGTATATTTATTAAGTTCTGTTTCATGTTGTAGAACATGAACAAGCTGGTAAACATTCTCTATATTTATTAAGTTCTACCCTTCATGTGGCGTCTTCAAGTATTTTGCTAAGCATAGTCTGATCCTTAACATACACCCACTCCTTGCATTGGATCTATTCTAGATCTGGTTCCTTTTTTATTATACGAACTAGACTAGAGGATGATGGACATTTTCCATCTTATGTTTGCAACATTTTAAAGATGCATTGTAATGAAAATAACCGATAAAAAATAGCAGCCCTAAATCTAGTGTTAATAAGGAAGATTGTGTTTTCTTTGATAGCAAGATTTTTATAGCATACTTCATAAAAACTTATATTATGACCTATAATCTTGTAATGCTTTGTTTTTACAGTTCACAAGAGTAGCTTCTCAAATGAACTAACTTAAACAAACAAATTTTATAGTACATCTACAGAAACATCTTTGCACTAAAGGTCTTCACTTACCACAGATGCACCCCAGCATTACCAAATCCGATCCCAGCAAAAGTACTTGCCAAGTGCATGGATGACCGAGCCTCCAAATCATCTTTATTGTATACTGCTCTACAAAGAGTGAAACATGTTAGTCAAACAGGTATCACAGTTTGAATAACAGCTTGAAATATGCAGTCAACAAGTAAGGGTTTCAAAATCTCTCACCTTTTGAAATATCGCTGGATTATTTTCAGGGCATTAAGAGCCCACGTGTCACTAATAGGATTGCTGCCTTGATATGCTGGCCGTTCGATGGGATTTACTGGACAAGGAGATCGCTGGTTGTATGGGATAGCGGTGTAGGACTCTAAGGCATGACTATTATAGAAGAGTCAGAATAATTAGTTAGATTAGTTCATGACTATAACACATCAAACGTAATAAGACAAAGGCATAATTGTAACATGACACTATAAATAACTAATCAAACAAAGGAATCATTATAACACAAGAGTCAAGTTTAATTATTCAGATTGTGGTATGGCTCTAACAACATATATTGATAAAAGTGTGATTATAACATGAGAGTTAGGTTTAATTATTCACATTGTGGTATGGCTATAACAACATATATTGATAAAAGTGTGATTATAACACAAGAGTCAAGTTTAATTATTCAGATTGTGGTATGGCTATAACAACATATATTGATAAAAGTGTGATTATAACACAAGAGTCAAGTTTAATTATTCAGATTGTGGTATGGCTATAACAACATATATTGATAAAAGTGTGATTATAACATGAGAGTCAGGTTTAATTATTCAGATTGTGGTATGGCTATAACAACACATATTGATAAAAGTTTGATTATAACATGAGAGTTAGGTTTAATTATTCAGATTGTGGTATGGCTATAACAACATATATTGATAAAAGTTTGATTATAACATGAGAGTTAAGTTTAATTATTCAGATTGTGGTATGGCTATAACAACATATATTGATAAAAGTGTGATTATAACATGAGAGTTAAGTTTAATTATTCAGATTGTGGTATGGCTATAACAACATATATTGATAAAAGTTTGATTATAACATGACAGTTAGGTTTAATTATTCAGATTGTGGTATGGCTATAACAACATATATTGATAAAGTGTGATTATAACATGAGAGTTAGGTTTAATTATTCATATTGTGGTATGGCTATAACAACATATATTGATAAAAGTGTGATTATAACATGAGAGTTAGGTTTAATTATTCAGATTGTGGTACGGCTATAACAACATATATTGATAAAAGTGTGATTATAACATGAGAGTTAGGTTTAATTATTCAGATTGTGGTATGGCTATAACAACATATATTGGTAAAAGTGTGATTATAACATGAGAGTCAAGTTTAATTATTCAGATTAAGACACAACTATAACACAAATAAATCAGTTGATGGCAGGACTAAAACATGACAGACAAAATAATTAATCAAATTAATTTGAAGCAGTGTCTATAATAAGTGATTTTTAGTCTTCCATGATACAATTATCACAACTGAAATCACACTATTATGTTGTCTATAAAACAACTGTAACATGGCTCTCACAAGTGGCCCCAAACCATGGAAGTCTTAACAACTAGCCCATATTAGCACATTCAGAGTGCAACATAAATTGTTAGCAGCATGTTTACGTAATGCGAAATAAAACTAGTTACAATGACACTTTGTAAAAATACTGTCAAATACTGCTTTAAATACTTAGCATCAAACAATTTATCCTTAAACTAAGGGCCTGGCATGGCCAAGTGGTTAGGGAGCTTGAATCATAATCTGAGGGTTCCAAGCTCGAATCTGTATCACACCAAGCGTGCTCGCCCTTTCAGCTGTGGGTGAGTTGTAATGTGACAGTCAATCCCACTATTCATTGGTAAAAGAGTGGTCCAAGAGTTGGCAGTGGATGGTGATAACTAGTTGCCTTCCGTCTACTCTTACACTGCTCAATTATGGATGGCTCGTGCAAATAGCCTTCATGTAGCTTTGCACAAAATTCAAAACAAACCAAACCTTAAACTATAAATTAATATTTATATGCAAATTATTTCTGTTGCTATGCCTACCTTAGGATTTAGTAATTACTTTCCTGCCAATTAATTAATTTAGTTTCTTACCACAACACATCAAACCCACTGAAAGCTGCTACACGTTCTGGCATGTGCAGTGCATGTAAAGGGTCAATAATTCCCAGGGTAGGCCTCAGAGCTCTGTTTGCTATACCTAACGACAAGAGTCAGATATATTTTATGTAATAAACAGTTCAAATAAGATATTATCAACATTATAAAACTGATAACCAATGTAAGAAACTTTGTCTTCTCTTCAGTTTGTACCAGTAAGGTTTGTGAATTTGTTTATTTATTGAGAAAAATATAAACTTTTGACAATGTGAATTTCAATCAAAACTTCTCTAATAAATATATTCAAAATGTCTATTTTTTAAGAAGTCAACAAAAACCTTTTAGGTGCTTTAGAAAAGAAAAAACACAATAATGGTTAAGAGCCAACTTTAAATAAGGCTTAAACATATTTAATAACATTGGATATTTATTATTATAATATTATTATATTTATTATTGATAAGGAAAATCAACAAAGATTTCCCACAGAAAAAGACAGACGTTTTATTTTTGTAATATTTTGGTTCTGTTGCCAAAACCACCAATGTCAGTAAACTATAAATAAAGACAAAATGTTACGTTCAGTAATGAATCACAATACATTTAAATGCATCACTTAGCAACAAGCACCAACAATTATAGTGACAACCTGTCAAGCTTAGAAGGTTCCAGCAACAGATAAAACACAGCCTGACAGGTGAAAGTGTCAGAGCAACATCAAAACCCCACAGAAATGGATAAAACACAGCCTGACAGGTGAAAGTGTCAAAGGAACATCAAAGCAACAAGGAAATTTACACAACACAGCATGACAGGTGAAAGTGTCAAAGGAACATCAAAGCAACAAGGAAATTTACACAACACAGCCTGACAGGTGAAAGTATCAAAGGAACATCAAAGCAACAAGGAAATTGACACAACACAGCCTGACAGGTGAAAGTGTCAAAGGAACATCAAAGCAACAAGGAAATTGACACAACACAGCATGACAGATGAAAGTGTCAAAGGAACATCAAAACCACTTGGAAATGGATAAAACACAGCCTGACAGGTGAAAGTGTCAAAGGAACATCAAAGACACACAGAAACGAAAACAATATCAGTGAGACCATAGAATTAAGAAATTACAGTAGATATGATTCTGGTTAAAAACAATCAAGAGAATAAATAATGAAGTAAAGAAAGATTCATAAGATGGAAACCAGAAAACTGAAAGAACTTTCATCTCCACTCAACAGCTTAAGAAGATACTGTAGAAGTGTAGCACTAGTCTTCAGAAACATCCACAACATCAGAATACAATATCATGTGTACCAGTTGGTAAAAAAACCACAGTTAACAAAGCGAAGTGTCTCTGATATTGAGACTAGTTCTGACCGCGTCATTACAACTACTGTCTCCACTGTCTTGGTCAACGATGTTCATGCTACCCTAGAAGTTTTAATTCCCTACAGGACACTGGTGGTCAGGACGTTGTTTGACTTAAAGTGACATTTGAAGGTATTAAAATAAGGCAGGGTTTTGTTAAGTATTTCTTTGAAATTATTACTTTCTGTGGAGTTGTACATTCTGTATAAAATTCTTGTGGATTTGAAGAGCAGAATTTTTCATATGAAAAAAATAGCACTGTTTGAATTTTGATACTTAATGTTTTTTTTAAGATGTCACCTCATCTGGTTTCACCTGTGTAACCAGCAGGACAGAATATAAACCTCATGGTTCATTAGATTAATATTATTCTTCATGTTCTCTAGAAGCTCAACATTTATACCATAATAAAATGTTCTTATAACAAGGTTTTTCTCTGCCCAAATGTGTCAAAAATAGTTTCTCTAATACCAAGAAATCCAACATTTACTGTGGTTCTGCACTAAAATATTGAAGTATTGAAGCCATCTAACATGACATAAGCACTCATAGGTGTAATGTAAATAGATTCAACACTGAAGATAAGATGATGCACTTGAGAGAAAAAATAAATCAGTCAAACAAAAGTGTCCTCAGAATTAGGGCTAGCAAAGTAGCAGGAAACTATAGGATTATAGCTAGCAGAGTAGCAGAAACTGTAGGATTAGAGTTAGTTATGCAGCAGGCAATATCAGAATTATGGTTTGTAAAGTAGCAGACAAATATAGCTCTGTACAATCTAAAGGTTAATTATGTTACAGAAGAAGATTGGCCTTAATCAAAAACAAAATAAAATGTAAAACATTATGTAAATTAAGCATTCACACAATTAGGAACCTAAAAAACATGCCAACATACACAGCATGACAAAGAAAAATACAAGTTAATCATAGAAGACAAAAACCTTTCTTAAACCTCCAACTTTAATATAGAAATGGAAAAAGTGGCAGTGAGAATTGCATAAGAAAGAAGACAGTTGTAAAAATAAAACATGACTGCCAATAAGAAAATGTTAATTGTGACAATAATGTAGAAACAGGAAACAAGAATCTTCTATATATGCTCCAAAAACAGTTGAGCTACACAATAATACCTAATGTAGAAACAGGAAACAAGAATCTTCTAAATATGCTCCAAAAACAGTTGAGCTACACAATAATACCTAATGTAAAAACAGGAAACAAGAATCTACTATATATGCTCCAAAACAGTTGAGCTACACATTAATATTACTAACAGGTACAATTACTACACATTAATATTACTAACAGAGTACAGTACCACACATTAATATTACCAAGATGCTACAGTACTACACATTAATATTACCAACAGGTACAGTACCACACATTAATATTACCAAGATGCTACAGTACTACACATTAATATTACCAACAGAGTACAGTACCACACATTAATATTACAAACATGGTACAGTACCACACATTAATATTACCAACAGAGTACAGTACCACACATTAATATTACAAACATGGTACAGTACCACACATTAATATTACCAACAGAGTACAGTGTTACACATTAATATTACCAACAGGTACAGTGTTACACATTAATATTACCAACAGGTACAGTACTACACATTAATATTACCAACAGAGTACAGTACTACACATTAATATGACCAACAGAGTACAGTACTACACATTAATATGACCAACAGAGTACAGTACTACACATTAATATTACCAACAGAGTACAGTACTACACATTAATATTACTAACAGAGTACAGTACCACACATTAATATTACCAAGATGCTACAGTACTACACATTAATATTACCAACAGAGTACAGTACCACACATTAATATTACAAACATGGTACACAGTACCACACATTAATATTACCAACAGGTACAGTACCACACATTAATATTACCAACAGGTACAGTACTACTGCGTTAATATTACTAACAGAGTACAGTACCGCACATTAATATTACCAACATGCTACAGTACTACACATTAATATTACCAACAAAGTACAGTAACAAAAAGCCTACAATATAAAGATAATCTTAGATGTATCACTTTATTGTGCAGGTCATTACCTTACTGAATATAATCAGTACATAGATCCAAAGCATGGTTTAACAGTGAGTAGATAAACCAAACATTATGACAAACTTACCAATGACTGAGAGATAGTGTTTGATATCAGGAGAATCAATATGACTGTAACTATACACATTCAATGGACTCACTTCTCAAATTTTCCTCATGTATATGATTTTGAAAACAGGAAAGAAACTGATATTTATTTTACTAATGGTGAATAAATTCCCTTTCATGATTTCACCCCAATTCAAGCATATAACACACGGTACTTTGTCTTACAATATCATACACAAGGCTAATGTTAGACACAATGTTACACACAGTGTCCTACATAATGTTACCCAGCTGATCACTTGACACAGTAAGAATAACCATGAAGTTTACACCTGTGTTTTTATACCTTGGTAACAAACAAGTATGTTTACTGACACACAAACAAAAGCACATGAATGATTATTTTCAGAATAAAAATGTTTTAACAGTAATCTTAGTTGTTGTTGTTTTTTTAAACAAAGAATGAACAGTAACCAAATTCTTACATTTGTTTTATGGCTTTTCTCATTTCATGAAAATAAGTTTACACACCTAATTTTGCCTTCAGAGGTATATAGTCAAATACGGCCACTCCTGTAGTTTCACTTCCAGTTCCTGCTGTTGTTGGCACTAAAAGAAAAGACCATACTTCTTTAAACAAGATAATAATTTTGTTATTTTTCCAAAGAATATTCCTTTACTTTTAACAGGTTCTGTAACTCTCCTAAAGAACACTAGTACCTTGACTGGTTCTGTAACTCTCCTAAAGAACACTAGTACCTTGACTGATTCTCTAACTCTCTTAAAGAACACTAATACCTTCATTGGTTCTGTAACTCATTCAAAGAATACTAATACCTTCACTGGTTCTGTAACTCATTTACAGAATGCAAGAACTTTTGAATGGTTCTGTGATTCAACCACATAAAACAGCTTTTTTGTCTGGTTCTATAACTCACTCAAAGGTTACTGATGTTTTATATCAGTACAGTTCATAACATGTGTCTCTAACTGTTAACTTCACTTCATAAATGGCTGATTATTGTGTGAGACAGTCACAAAGACTACTTCATTCTTAATCCATAAATAATGTTTAGAATTAAACCTTTAAAATGACTACATTTTCTTTTGATGTTAAATATGCACGTCATTCTGTGACACAGTATTAACATATAGGCTAAAATTCAGTCCAACTACCGGACAGGGAAACATGCAAATTCAATCCCAGACACAAGCCACTTCTGGGCTGAGAATTAGGGCATTAATAATAAAAAATTACGGAAATTACTGTTTTAATACATCTTTCATATTCAATAATTTATGAAATATTTAAACAAAAATGCATTTTTTAAAAACATTAAATATGGATGACAGTCACAGTCCAACTGAAACTCTAAAATACAAGTAGTTTCTAAATAGAAACCAGAAGAAAATGCCCACTGAATATAAAAATGATGAAATATACTGCAGCATCAAAGTAACAGTAAAAACCCACACCTGCTATTAATGGTTTGAGGAGACATGTGACAGGTTTTCCTTTACCAATTGGTGGAGTCACATAATCAAGAAATTCTGCTTCACGATCAGAGCAGTATAAATTGGCAACTTTACACGTATCAATAACAGAGCCGCCACCAACTGCCACGAAAGTATCAAAATTATTGCTTCTTGCAAATTCAATGGCTTCTCTAAAACTATAAAAAATCAGAGTAAAACTTACATGTTAGGATGTGACAGACAGAAAGGTGTTTAATCAAATTACAGGTTAAGTTACAAAGCTCGGACCACATTAGAAAGTTTAACACCAACGACAATTTACTTTTGTTCATAAACATAACTGTAACTACAGTCATTTAATTTTTTAGAGTTACTTATTAAAGTATCTCCCTTGAAGAAACAAGTGGTAACTAATTTAAATAGGTACTAATAAACTTAATTTACATTTAGACAAATTAAACAATATTTCTAACTACAAATCATGGATCAAAATGTTCACTTTAACCCATGTTCATATTATGAAAGGTTAGTCTTTGATATTTATTTGAACATCTTCCAGTGTCATATTCTCTGGTGTTTGTGATAATACATGTATGAAAACTAATATAGTCTCACCCACTCTGCTTCTGAAAGAGTTAATCTATTCAACAATGAGGCAATGATATCTCAGGTTATGGAATGTTTAGTTTTTATTGTTATGGTTTTCACAGTGTTGTGAAAAAACAAACACCAGGTCAGTCTCAGTGGTGCTCTACTGAAGTGAGGTTTACCACAACATTAAACCAACTATAAAGTAAATCATTAACCACATGAATTCATTCATTATTGTTATGGATATTTAGAATTAGGAACAGATAAATTAACTTTATCTTCAAACATATAAATGTAATTCAGAAATAGTTTATTAGTAACATGAAAATTCAAGTGAACAACAAAGTTTTTATTTTACAATTTATATATTCATCAAGTCTGTGGTTAACAGACACTGTTTTTTATTTAGAACAAGACACAGTGTAATTTGTTCATAATAAGACATGGTGTATTTTATTTAGAACAAGACAGTGTAATTTGTTCATAATAAGACATGGTGTATTTTATTTAGAACAAGACACAGTGTAATTTGTTCATAATAAGACATGGTGTATTTTATTTAGAACAAGACAGTGTAATTTGTTCATAATAAGACATGGTGTATTTTATTTAGAACAAGACAGTGTAATTTGTTCATAATAAGACATGGTGTATTTTATTTAGAACAAGACAGTATAATTTGTTCATAATAAGACAGTGTATTTTATTTAGAACAAGACAGTGTAATTTGTTCATAATAAGATATGGTGTATTTTATTTAGAACAAGACAGTATAATTTGTTCATAATAAGACAGTGTATTTTATTTAGAACAAGACAGTGTAATTTGTTCATAATAAGACATGGTGTATTTTATTTAGAACAAGACAGTGTAATTTGTTCATAATAAGACAGTGTATTTTATTTAGAACAAGACAGTATAATTTGTTCATAATAAGACATGGTGTATTTTATTTAGAACAAGACAGTGTAATTTGTTCATAATAAGACATGGTGTATTTTATTTAGAACAAGACAGTGTAATTTGTTCATAATAAGACATGGTGTATTTTATTTAGAACAAGACAGTATAATTTGTTCATAATAAGACAGTGTATTTTATTTAAAACAAGACAGTGTAATTTGTTCATAATAAGACATGGTGTATTTTATTTAGAACAAGACACAGTGTAATTTGTTCATAATAAGACATGGTGTATTTTATTTAGAACAAGACACAGTGTAATTTGTTCATAATAAGATATGGTGTATTTTATTTAGAACAAGACACAGTGTAATTTGTTCATAATAAGACATGGTGTATTTTATTTAGAACAAGACACAGTGTAATTTGTTCATAATAAGATATGGTGTATTTTATTTAGAACAAGACACAGTGTAATTTGTTCATAATAAGATATGGTGTATTTTATTTAGAACAAGACACAGTGTAATTTGTTCATAATAAGATATGGTGTATTTTATTTAGAACAAGACACAGTGTAATTTGTTCATAATAAGATATGGTGTATTTTATTTAGAACAAGACAGTGTAATTTGTTCATAATAAGACATGGTGTATTTTATTTAAAACAAGACAGTGTAATTTGTTCATAATAAGACATGGTGTATTTTATTTAAAACAAGACAGTGTAATTTGTTCATAATAAGACATGGTGTATTTTATTTAGAACAAGACACAGTGTAATTTGTTCATAATAAGACATGGTGTACTTTATTTAGAACAAGACACAGTGTAATTTGTTCATAATAAGACATGGTGTATTTTATTTAGAACAAGACACAGTGTAATTTGTTCATAATAAGACATGGTGTATTTTATTTAGAACAAGACACAGTGTAATTTGTTCATAATAAGACATGGTGTATTTTATTTAGAACAAGACAGTGTAATTTGTTCATAATAAGACATGGTGTATTTTATTTAGAACAAGACAGTGTAATTTGTTCATAATAAGACATGGTGTATTTTATTTAGAACAAGACAGTGTAATTTGTTCATAATAAGACAGTGTACTTTAGAAAAGTTTATTTCTTAAACTACTGAAATGTGTGTTAGAAAGTGCTACACATGATACACATAAAAAGTAAATAATGTTTGAGGTTTCTCAGAATGAAGTCTCATGACTTCAGCGCAAACGGTACACGAAATCTCCCCTTTTGTTTAGGGTCCACTTCACAGATGATACAGTTATCACAGCAAGGCACATGATAAACATGAAAGGTAGAAGCTACAAGATGATGGATATACAAGTAAAGTGAAGTTGATTTTCTCTAAGATTCTTTATAAAGTCATACTATAAAAGTGGTAAGATCGTAAAGTAAAATAATTCATTAAAGGGTAAACATGCGTTTATATCTGGCAGATAAACGTTCAAAAATCACGGACTGCTCATGCTAACATTCCATAATTAACAACTACTTATGTTGATAAACCTTTAGTTAGTAACTTCTATGAATAATTTCTTAATCACTGACAACTTATGTTGATCAACCATGAGTTAGTAACTTCTCCTATGAATAATTTCTTAATCATTGACTACTTATGTTGATCAACCCTTAGTTAGTAACTTCCCCTATGAATAATTTCTTAACCATTGACTACTTATGTTGATCAACCCTTAGTTAGTAACTTCTCCTATGAGTAATTTCTTAATCACTGACAACTTATGTTGATCAACCCTTAGTTAGTAACTTCTCCTATGAATAATTTCTTAATCACTGACTACTTATGATCAACCCTTAGTTAGTAACTTCTCCCATGAATAATTTCTTAATCACTGACAACTTATGTTGATCAACCATGAGTTAGTAACTTCTCCTATGAATAATTTCTTAATCATTGACTACTTATGTTGATCAACCATGAGTTAGTAACTTCTCCTATGAATAATTTCTTAATCATTGACTACTTATGTTGATCAACCCTTAGTTAGTAACTTCTCCTATGAGTAATTTCTTAATCACTGACAACTTATGTTGATCAACCCTTAGTTAGTAACTTCTCCTATGAATAATTTCTTAATCACTGACTACTTATGTTGATCAACCCTTAGTTAGTAACTTCTCCTATGAATAATTTCTTAATCACTGACAACTTATGTTGATCAACCATGAGTTAGTAACTTCTCCTATGAATAATTTCTTAATCATTGACTACTTATGTTGATCAACCCTAAGTTAGTAACTTCTCCTATGAGTAATTTCTTAATCACTGACAACTTATGTTGATCAACCCTTAGTTAGTAACTTCTCCTACTAATAATTCCATGGTCAACAACTGCTTATATTCTCCACTCAGTTCCTGACTTCTCCTTATGATCATTGATTAGTTACTGACTTATTTGATCATATTTTAGTTAATGGCCACTTCTATTTACAAGTGAATATTTGCATACCTAAGGAGGATACATGGATTGTTTTTATACTTTGAAACAATGTAAATAATAACCTCACAAGTGAAATTAAAAATATCTAAAAACATTCTCCTAAATATAAGATACTGTAGCTCATTTTAAACAAACTACAAGCACCTGTAATCAGTTGGTTCAATTCGGACTTTGTCAAACATCTTATAATTAATTCGATACTTATGGAGTGAGTCAAGCACAGCTTTCATAGGAGGAAGCTTCACCAGGTTTTCATCTGTAATCAAGCAAACATTCTTTGCTCCAGAATTACTTAGATCCTGTTAAAATAAAACCATTCTTAGAGAAAAATGATCATGATATTACTTTATAACTGTTTTCAAACAGAGTACAAAATTATATTAAGTGTATTTTCAGTAGGATGTACACAGACTTAGGAAACAGGTAATAGTGATGGTATTATCATACAGGATTTTAAAATCATTTTCTTATTTCAGTTTCTCTTTGTTCAGATGCTTAAATTAGTGTTATATTGTCATTATTAAAAATCCCTAAATTAAGTTGTAAACTTTAAAGTGGAAAGCTACAAACAAAACCATTAATATAGTTTTAATTGTTTCATTTACAGTAAGAGTTCTTGTACCATTCCAATTTCTTTTGTGACTCCTGGTCCATACCGTACGCTTGAACATGCCATCTATTGGAATAACAAGAAGGTATAATATGTTATTAAACTGTCGTTTATGTGATAAACAATAAAAAATATTTGAAAATCTAAAAAAAACTAAGCCTTGTTTTATTGTTATCCAACATTTCTAGATGTAAAGTTGTATCAAACAACTTGTGAAAGTGCTTTAAACTCAGGTTAATACAAATGTGGACTTACAGATAACAGTTCAATCAGTTAGTAGTTCAACAAATTAAAGCTTTGTTATAAAACAAAAGTACAGTAGAAAAAGGTTACTATTGGTGTACAAGTTTATATTATCAAAAACAAATTATGTCACATTTTATTATCTAAAGTTTGTGAGAATCTTACCTTCTAACCTCACCTAAATCTTACCTTCTAACACATTAATACCACCAGCATCTAAATATGTAGGACATCATTTGGACCCTTGCCATCAACATAAATGTTATTTTGCAAATAACTGTAAGTGCAGTTTTAAAACTTCATGTGAAATAAAAGTGGTGTTTAACATATTTAATGGCTTCACTACCTCTACCTTGAGAAACATCAAAACTAATGTGGCTTTTCATATTTATTGGGCAGTGTGCTAGCACTCTCTACTTAGAGGTAGCATGGATACCCAACTTAAAGCAATACAAAAGTCATCTGGAATTTCTTTTCTACAAGTTACCAGAAGCTAGATACAAAGAGTTACCTGGTATAGTTAGCCCACCTTCAGTGTATATGCCACTTTTCAGCTATCCAGAACATTGCACGGCCAAAACTTGTGTACAGCCAAAACGAAGATTTCTTATTTTTGTTTCTCATTATCTTTCTTCAATAGGTCTCGCACTTACCTCGCTCTATCAGTAACCATAATTTTACAATAATTTGATAGAACAAAAGAGTCTTCATGACCTTTGACTTCCTATTTTATCATCATTATATGGAAAATTTATAAAGCTTTAGAATACACTCTATAACCTACTAACCCATGTACGCTATAATATATAAAGGTAAACACAAATATCAGGAAATAAATACCAAAAGCTTCATATGGTTAGCTACTTGATCTGTCTAATAACCACATGGCAGACTAAGCCTTCTTCACTTTATATAAGTTAAGAATAAAATCTATACATTACTGTTTTTCTTACTGAAAAAACAAATACAAACAAAATTTCTATTTGTAAAACATTACTTTATTGTAGGATAGTCATACAAATAACATTCTAAAGCTAACTAAAGGAAGGATATAATGTTGAAATATGAGATTCTAACACCAAACTTTTGATTCACAAAGTGGGAATTTTATTATTCTTTACATGAAGTTGAGACAATTTAGTCTCCTATGTGATCACTGGCCAGGTCAAGTGATATGCCCACTTCCATCTCTACCTTGTTTAGTTCCTTTTGTAGAATATTAAATAAAGCGCTGTGAAGGTCACGAAGACACTGCAAAGTCAATTTGTTTCTTCTGTATGTTACATAAGCTAAAAACATCATAATTCTAGTGTAAATGAAATTATCATTACCCCTTGAAGTTAGCTTTCTTACGAACATTTGACTTTTAAAAAAAACAAAACAAACTTAAATACATAGTGAAACAGGAGTTACTAGCCACTAATAAATAAACATTAGATGACTTGACTCTCACATGTAGGTACCCAGTGCTTTGTACATCTTCAAGGAGCCAACCCCATATTATGTATAAAGTGAGGGAGAAGATATCAACTGAAAAGTCTGCTTTTCTAGGACTAAAATCTTATACTCACAAGTGGGGATTGTGTCTCAGTTTTAGGTATACATTATATATAAGAATTTAGTTTCACAAAAACTATAGATGCTTGCTATATTCTCAAACAAATCTCCATGGCAATCTCCAGCTACAGCTTATTCACATTTTACATCTCTAACTAATGTGATCAAATAGTCAACAATCATAGTAAATCATCATGAACCATATGAGTTAGCTGCAACCTAAGTTTATTATCATTACAACATATAAAGTTAGCTACGACATCAAGTAATGTTTTGCCCACGGTTGAGCACATAAAAAAATGTTACCAATAAGGTAACTAAAACAATTGTAAATTTAAAAACTTGTGTGGATCATAAAGAAAAAAGAAACAAGGCTTTTGTTTTGTTTTGTTTTTTTGAAATTTCGCACAAAGCTACTCGAGGGCTATCTGTGCTAGCCGTCCCTAATTTAGCAGTGTAAGACTAGAGGGAAGGCAGCTAGTCATCACCACTCACCGCCAACTCTTGGGCTACTCTTTTACCAACAAAAGTGGGATTGACCGTCACATTATACGCCCCCACGGCTGGGAGGGCGAGCATGTTTAGCGCGATGGGGATTCGAACTTGCGACCTCAGATTACGAGTCAGACACCTTACACGCTTGGCCTTTTTGTTAAATGGGAAGCATTTTATCTATTCTCTCAAGTTCTACTCACCAAGAGCTAGAAAGAATTTTATCTATTCTCTCACAAATTTTACTCACCAAGCAATAACTCTAACTCACAAAATTAAATAATTACTTACTTGTTAAATTTCCTCTAATCACTACTGCACAAATTCTTAAAATGTACAACACTGAACCAACTTATTAACTCACTCACTGGGTGTTTAGTATTGACTGAAAGGCTTCATTAGAACTGGATATAGCAGATGTAGTGTGGTTAGCATATTCTTATACATTCTTCTGTACTTCCACAATAAGTTCTTAAAACTACTAACTCATTCACTCAGAAACACTCTCCAGTTTCCTTATATCATTACTTACACAATAAGTTACTAAAACTACTAACTCATTCACTCAGAAACACTCTCCAGTTTCCTTATATTATTACTTACACAATAAGTTATTAAAACTACTAACTCATTCACTCAGAAACACTCTCCAGTTTCCTTATATTATTACTTCCACAATAAGTTATTAAAACTACTAACTCATTCACTCAGAAACACTCTCCAGTTTCCTTATATTATTACTTCCACAATAAGTTCTTAAAACTAATAACTCATTCACTCAGAAACACTCTCCAGTTTCCTTATATTATTACTTCCACAATAAGTTCTTAAAACTACTAACTCATTCACTCAGAAACACTCTCCAGTTTCCTTATATTATTACTTCCACAATAAGTTATTAAAATTACTAACTCATTCACTCAGAAACACTCTCCAGTTTCCTTATATTATTACTTCCACAATAAGTTCTTAAAACTACTAACTCATTCACTCAGAAACACTCTCCAGTTTCCTTATATTATTACTTACACAATAAGTTCTTAAAACTACTAACTCATTCACTCAGAAACACTCTCCAGTTTCCTTATATTATTACTTCCACAATAAGTTATTAAAACTACTAACTCATTCACTCAGAAACACTCTCCAGTTTCCTTATATTATTACTTCCACAATAAGTTCTTAAAACTACTAACTCATTCACTCAGAAACACTCTCCAGTTTCCTTATATTATTACTTCCACAATAAGTTCTTAAAACTACTAACTCATTCACTCAGAAACACTCTCCAGTTTCCTTATATTATTACTTCCACAATAAGTTCTTAAAACTACTAACTCATTCACTCAGAAACACTCTCCAGTTTCCTTATATTATTACTTCCACAATAAGTTCTTAAAACTAATAACTCATTCACTCAGAAACACTCTCCAGTTTCCTTATATTATTACTTCCACAATAAGTTCTTAATATTACTAACTCATTCACTCAGAAACACTCTCCAGTTTCCTTATATTATTACTTCCACAATAAGTTATTAAAACTACTAACTCATTCACTCAGAAACACTCTCCAGTTTCCTTATATTATTACTTCCACAATAAGTTATTAAAACTACTTGCTCATTCACTCAGAAACACTCTCCAGTTTCCTTATATTATTACTTCCACAATAAGTTCTTAAAACTACTAACTCATTCACTCAGAAACACTCTCCAGTTTCCTTATATTATTACTTACACAATAAGTTCTTAAAACTACTTACTCATT
Source organism: Tachypleus tridentatus (assembly GCF_004210375.1). Classification (NCBI taxonomy): domain Eukaryota; kingdom Metazoa; phylum Arthropoda; class Merostomata; order Xiphosura; family Limulidae; genus Tachypleus; species Tachypleus tridentatus. The sequence continues at coordinate 48,304,953 of NC_134827.1, read as the reverse complement.
CACTCAGAAACACTCTCCAGTTTCCTTATATTATTACTTCCACAATAAGTTATTAAAACTACTTACTCATTCACTCAGAAACACTCTCCAGTTTCCTTATATTATTACTTCCACAATAAGTTCTTAAAACTACTAACTCATTCACTCAGAAACACTCTCCAGTTTCCTTATATTATTACTTCCACAATAAGTTATTAAAACTAATAACTCATTCACTCAGAAACACTCTCCAGTTTCCTTATATTATTACTTCCACAATAAGTTCTTAAAACTACTAACTCATTCACTCAGAAACACTCTCCAGTTTCCTTATATTATTACTTCCACAATAAGTTCTTAAAACTAATAACTCATTCACTCAGAAACACTCTCCAGTTTCCTTATATTATTACTTCCACAATAAGTTATTAAAACTACTAACTCATTCACTCAGAAACACTCTCCAGTTTCCTTATATTATTACTTCCACAATAAGTTATTAAAACTACTAACTAATTCACTCAGAAACACTCTCCAGTTTCCTTATATTATTACAGAATTTATTCTTCCATGTCTTCAGAAAACTTGAGATGTAATGTGTTCCATGTAAAATAAAAAACTTTGGAAGTTTCAAAGTATCACACATCTTCTCTATGTCATGCTAAAACTACCTCTAGTAATTAACACAAAACATCTAAATTCAAATGTTAACATAGTTCGCAACAATACAACATCTCTCATAAGAATTTGGGGAATTTCTAAACTATGAATTGGTTGGTTAGTTGTTTAACATTTAATTGGTGTGAACTATCTGCACCAAACAATTAGTAAAAACTAAAATCATTAACATATGAATCATGCTAAAACAAAACATAGTCCAATTTTCAAATTAAAACCTCAAGAAGAATTAAAAAGACCAATAGCCCTTAAAAATTTATAAATGCATTGTGATGGTGGCACTCTCCAACATCAAGGGTGAACCCATGGTATAAATATGTTTAAAACGGTGTCATTGCTCTTGACTGTAACAATGGCATGACAGTAAAATGTTGACTATTGTGACCTCAGTGTCATGCGGACCACACATTGGTGGACAGTACCAGATAAAAGAAAGTGATGACTTTAAAACCCGTGATCAGTGTGTAGTTTAGCCAAGACAACTTCCTCCTTCTGATCCTTACAGAAGCAAGACGGCCAAAGAACAACAGAAGGATTTATCTGAAAAAGCTTGTTATCACGTTGCTCACTGCAAATCAATTGCCAACTGGTGCAGAGCCAAACTTTGAATACAGGACTGTAGTCCTTGTACAGGACAAGCACAGCAGTTGCAATACCAGAGCAAACAGACTTAGCTGCAATGTCAGTAAGTTTGTTTGCACGAATACTGCCATGGCTTGGTATCCAAAAAACTGAGGTAGATGTGAAAGAGAAATGGGCCAGTCGGTTTTTAATATTGATGAGAACAGGGTGCAATTCCAGGGTCAACAGCGAGCTGAGCGAGTCAGTATAAATAGTACAGTTTGTGTGCTGCATAGCTTCTATGTGATCCACAGCAAGAGAAACAGTGTACAATTTGACAGCAAACACAGAAATTGTGGAGGGATTCTGTAGGAACAACTGAATCACACCAAACCATGGCAGGACCCACAGAGTCATCTGATTTTCAACCATCCATATAAATGGAAACAGAAGGATGGTTTGAAAGATGTTTGGCAAACAGAAGGTGATACTTAGAATCAAGAGTACCCGTCTTTCTCAGATGACTCAAAGAAAGATCACATTTCAAGATGGTAATTAGTCATGGTGAGATGGGCTGATCAGTTGATACAGCTGTGTCGTCTAAGGACAGACCCAATTCAATCAGCTGTGCCTGGATACGAAGGCCAAAAGGAACAATGGCAGATCATCTGTTCTGAAAAACACGGGTCCACTGAAAACACAACCCCAGATGGGATGCTATGGTAAAGATCAAAGTTTTGAAGCATATAGTAAACACAGTTGCAAAGAGGGAAGGTATAGAGGAGGTTCATGAAACTCAGCGTACAACAACTGGAATGGAGAAATGTGGAAGGCCCCTGAGCAGAGCCAAAGCCACTGATCAGAGACCCAAAGTCCAGTTTTGATCAAATGAGGGCATGATAGATTTTTAGCACAGAATATTGATCCACTCCCCAAAAGGTGAAAGACAGGACACAGAGGATGTTCAGTGCCCTTTTACATTTGACCCATAGCTGTTTGATGTGTGGAATAAAGGTCAGCTTACAGGCAAAGATAAGCCCGAATAACTTTGTCTCAAGGACCATGGGAAGCACAACTCTTCAAGACAGAACTCGGGATCTGAATGAGTACCCTGTTGGCAACAGAAGTGCTTGCAAAAGGTTTTGGAATGAGGAAAGGTTAAACCATTTGCTGTGGTCTATTTGAGTAAGTGATTGAGAGCAGTCTGTAGATGCCATTAAATACACCTCATGCTCAATGACTGATACAAAATGTTTCTATGTTTTTTTCTTTATAGGACAAAGGTCTATCAACTTCCACAGATCCTGCCCTGGGTCAAGTAAGCAGGTCTCTGTCTGTGAACAAAGATTCCAGCAACTGAGAGCATGAATGAATGGTCATTTTACTTCTTCGGGCTGCAGAAGAGGATGGACCCAAGGAAAACCCAAAGCTAAAGGAAGCAGAACAACTGGGCAGTCACTGGAAGGAGTGGCAGGGACAGAGATGGAAGTAGACATAGGTTTGTCAACTCTTTTACCCATGGAGGACAAAAGACTCATCAGATGTCTTGCAAACAACTCTGATGGAGGCATGTAGAGATCTGTCTGCATTCCTGTTGTGGCAGTGGAATCGAGGTGGAGCAGCATAAATCTGAAATGGAGTTAGGAACAATAATTTCCAAGTCTCTGTATAGGAGATGTTATTTACATTGTACCTCTCTCTCCTCCACCCATTTAGGGCAAGAAAGAGAGTAAGAGGGGTGTGAACCACTATATGGTTCTAGTTTGCACTTTTAAGCATCGTAATCTTTGCCACCACAATGAGCATATGTTAAAGAACCACAACATGATGTTTTTGAGTGACTGAACCATTGACATGGAATCACCTGAGAGGGTTGGGAATATGTGACTGTACCTCACAGTTCAGATAACATTCTTTGGCTGTATCAGGAGGACGTGGTGATGTAAACATCAAGATCAGAACATTAGTAGACACCATAATTCTATCTTTGTGAGTGGAGACTCGGCACACTGTAAAAATACTTTGGCTGGAGCACTCATCAAAGATCTCAGACTCAGGAATGTTCTTTAAATCCCTCTCAACTATAACTCCTCTGGAAGAATTCAAAGTCGCATGGGGAGTAACCTCAATGAGTATATCCCCAACGGCTTTTGATTTCAAGAGGAGTTTGGTATGCTGTGATGAAGATGTTTCCACCAAAAGGTCTCCAGAGAGCAACTTCTCTACTGACTTAGAGGAGCCAGCAAACCCCTCTAATCCTTCCTGAATAAAAAAAGAGGGACATCTGCTATAATGGTTTCTCAGACAAGGAATGGATACTTAGAAATCAAGGTACAGAATCTGACTGTGATGTTCACTATACAACAGAGCCATCCATGCTTGGTTGTTTTCCAATAATCTGTTGTTGTTTTCATTTTTTCATAAATGGGGGTACTCATAATAAAGATGCTACATTTCAGTGCCAACTGACCTCACCCATCATGGAGTCCTATGATTGCACTACAATGCCAAACAAGGACACTGCAGCAACACCAAGATTTCTTGAGCACCATACCCAAACACCAGCATCAGACACAAGTTGAGGACATCCAACACTGGTATTTGATTCACCTTAGCCCAATTGGACCAGCTGGTTGACCCTGACGGGCCACCCCAAAGCTGCCCATCTACAAGAATTTAAAGCCAAAGTGGCATACTGGATTTGGATCCATCAACCACCAGGATCCTCTCCTTCCCTTCACAGGTCACCATGCAACAGGGTGGATGTTGAGATCCCAGAGGAGGTAAACTGAAAGTACAGAACTTTCTCTGGAAAGTCCTCTCACTAAGTACAGGAATCCACCTTGAGGGATTCTAAACAATGAAACAGATCTCCTCTTTATCCTGGTACTTATGGAAGAACTTTAAACATTTCTAATCCTCATTTACCAACAGTTCTGATATAAACCAAATGATATAGTAATCAAAACCCAAACCCACACTTACAGCATGAGTGTAAAAAGATATGGAGATCTCATTTCCTACATTACTGCACTGGTGACATCTAGTGGTGTCTTATAAAAGCTAAAATAAAATTATATGTGAAATCATGTTTTTTATTAAATGAAGAAAGTTTCAAGCATGTGGCAGCTTTTGTCTATCTTTCAATCTGTCCCATTAATCAAACTACTTTACAAATCTGTCAGAACTGTATCTTCACTAACTTCTGAAACATGAAACAATATGATAAGCATCACCATCAAGGTTCAGCATCATAGAGAAACCTAGTATTGAATTATCATGTTGTAAAGCTGTTTAATACACAGATAGTAGTCTTCACTGATGCTCTGATATTTAGAAGTTATTAAATAGCTTGTTTAATACACAGATAGTAGTCTGTACTGAGGTTATAATTATAAGATATATAACAGACTATTTAATACACAGATAGTAGTCTGTACTGAGGTTATAATTATAAGATATATAACAGACTGTTTAATACACAGATAGTAGTCTGTACTGAGGTTATAATTATAATATATATAACAGACTGTTTAATACACAGATAGTAGTCTGTACTGAGGTTATAATTATAAGATATTTAACAGACTGTTTAATACACAGATAGTAGTCTGTACTGAGGTTATAATTATAAGATATATAACAGACTGTTTAATACACAGATAGTAGTCTGTACTGAGGTTATAATTATAAGATATATAACAGACTGTTTAATACACAGATAGTAGTCTGGTCTGTACTGAGGTTATAATTATAAGATATATAACAGACTGTTTAATACACAGATAGTAGTCTGTACTGAGGTTATAATTATAAGATATATAACAGACTGTTTAATACACAGATAGTAGTCTGTACTGAGGTTATAATTATAAGATATATAACAGACTGTTTAATACACAGATAGTAGTCTGTACTGAGGTTATAATTATAAGATATATAACAGACTATTTAATACACAGATAGTAGTCTGTACTGAGGTTATAATTATAAGATATTTAACAGACTATTTAATACACAGATAGTAGTCTGTACTGAGGTTATAATTATAAGATATTTAACAGACTGTTTAATACACAGATAGTAGTCTGTACTGAGGTTATAATTATAAGATATATAACAGACTGTTTAATACACAGATAGTAGTCTGTACTGAGGTTATAATTATAAGATATTAAATAGCCTGTTTAATACACAGATAGTAGTCTATATTGATGTTATAATATACTTAACAGACTGTTTGACATATAGAAATTAGATTTTATTGAGGTTATTATAAGATATTAAATAGTCTGTTTAATAAACAGATAGTTGTCTATACTGGGATTATTATAATTATATTAATCAGTCCATATAGTTTGGTAGAACAACTAAATTTCAACATATGTGACACTTCCAATGGAATCCAGTTAAAAGAATCGATAGATAAGAATTGAAGAGACATTTTGAAAAAGGTGCAGAAATAAAAAAAACAACTGTGAGAAAGATTCCAGGTTTAAATACTGAAGATAATGTTCTTAGTGAAGATTCCAGGTTTAAATACTGAAGATAATGTTCTTAGTGAAGATTCCAGGTTTAAATACTGAAGATAATGTTCTTAGTGAAGATTCCAGGTTTAAATACTGAAGATAATGTTCTTAGTGAAGATTCCAGGTTTAAATACTGAAGATAATGTTCTTAGTGAAGATTCCAGGTTTAAATACTGAAGATAATATTCTTAGTGAAGATTCCAGGTTTAAATACTGAAGATAATGTTCTTAGTGAAGATTCCAGGTTTAAATACTGAAGATAATGTTCTTAGTGAAGATTCCAGGTTTAAATACTGAAGATAATATTCTTAGTGAAGATTCCAGGTTTAAATACTGAAGATAATATTCTTAGAAAGATTCCAGGTTTAAATACTGAAGATAATATTCTTAGTGAAGATTCCAGGTTTAAATACTGAAGATAATATTCTTAGTGAAGATTCCAGGTTTAAATACTGAAGATAATGTTCTTAGTGAAGATTCCAGGTTTAAATACTGAAGATAATGTTCTTAGTGAAGATTCCAGGTTTAAATACTGAAGATAATGTTCTTAGTGAAGATTCCAGGTTTAAATACTGAAGATAATGTTCTTAGTGAAGATTCCAGGTTTAAATACTGAAGATAATATTCTTAGTGAAGATTCCAGGTTTAAATACTGAAGATAATGTTCTTAGTGAAGATTCCAGGTTTAAATACTGAAGATAATGTTCTTAGTGAAGATTCCAGGTTTAAATACTGAAGATAATATTCTTAGTGAAGATTCCAGGTTTAAATACTGAAGATAATATTCTTAGAAAGATTCCAGGTTTAAATACTGAAGATAATATTCTTAGTGAAGATTCCAGGTTTAAATACTGAAGATAATATTCTTAGTGAAGATTCCAGGTTTAAATACTGAAGATAATGTTCTTAGTGAAGATTCCAGGTTTAAATACTGAAGATAATATTCTTAGTGAAGATTCCAGGTTTAAATACTGAAGATAATATTCTTAGTGAAGATTCCAGGTTTAAATACTGAAGATAATGTTCTTAGTGAAGATTCCAGGTTTAAATACTGAAGATAATGTTCTTAGTGAAGATTCCAGGTTTAAATACTGAAGATAATGTTCTTAGTGAAGATTCCAGGTTTAAATACTGAAGATAATGTTCTTAGTGAAGATTCCAGGTTTAAATACTGAAGATAATGTTCTTAGTGAAGATTCCAGGTTTAAATACTGAAGATAATGTTCTTAGTGAAGATTCCAGGTTTAAATACTGAAGATAATGTTCTTAGTGAAGATTCCAGGTTTAAATACTGAAGATAATGTTCTTAGTGAAGATTCCAGGTTTAAATACTGAAGATAATGTTCTTAGTGAAGATTCCAGGTTTAAATACTGAAGATAATGTTCTTAGTGAAGATTCCAGGTTTAAATACTGAAGATAATGTTCTTAGTGAAGATTCCAGGTTTAAATACTGAAGATAATATTCTTAGTGAAGATTCCATGTTTAAATACTGAAGATAATATTCTTAGTGAAGATTCCAGGTTTAAATACTGAAGATAATATTCTTAGTGAAGATTCCAGGTTTAAATACTGAAGATAATATTCTTAGTGAATACAAATATGAATTCAACAGTTTACTGAAAGACAGACATTATGGATTTATATATAAAATATGTAATCTCTGAACTCTGAGCTGTCAAAGAAAACAACATAGAAAGGAGTTTTAAAACATAAAAAACAATTGGTAATGTACATGAATTTATAATGTAGTTCTCTTGTTGTCAAAATTTATATCAGTCCGAATCTGTCAGTTCCAAGTCCATGGTGTGTAATTAAATCCATTTCAAAGTTCACAAGCTATTATTCATTTGAACAAAATAAAAACATTACATGTTTCATAATTATACCAGAGACATATATTGGCAAATTGTTAATGTCATTTAACTTTTGGAATAATTATTATTAGAATGACTTTTTCTACAATCCTATAAAACTTTCATGACTATCTTTCAAATAAATACTTGTTTTAGTTCTTACTTCAAAGGCATAATCTGTCTGTGGAAGCTTCTCTTTGATTTGGTCATGGCTATTACGATCTAGAAAAAACAAACATTACACTTCTAACAAGTACAAATTAAATTCTATTAACAAAATTTCATATACTATACAACGAGTGAATGTTAATCCTCAGTGTTTGTTTTGTTACAGTTTTCATTATATTATTATATAAAATAAGAGGGAATGTTAATCCTCAGTGTTTGTTTTGTTACAGTTTTCATTATGTTATTATATAAAATAACAGTGAATGTTAATCCTCAGTGTTTGTTTTGTTACAGTTTTCATTATGTTATTATATAAAATAACAGTGAATGTTAATCCTCAGTGTTTGTTTTGTTACAGTTTTCATTATGTTATTATATAAAATAACAGTGAATGTTAATCCTCAGTGTTTGTTTTGTTACAGTTTTCATTATGTTATTATATAAAATAACAGTGAATGTTAATCCTCAGTGTTTGTTTTGTTACAGTTTTCATTATGTTATTATATAAAATAACAGTGAATGTTAATCCTCGGTGTTTGTTTTGTTACAGTTTTCATTATGTTATTATATAAAATAACAGTGAATGTTAATCCTCAGTGTTTGTTTTGTTACAGTTTTCATTATATTATTATATAAAATAACAGTGTATGTTAAATATATATAGCTGTAGCCTTTTTGTTTGTTTTGAAGTTTAATGTTGTTCACGTTACGACTTTTTTTTGTTTGTTTTAATGTTGTTATGACTTCTTTCTGTTTGTTTTAATGTTGTTCACGTTATGACTTCTTTTTGTTTGTTTTAATGTTGTTCATGTTATGACTTCTTTTATTACATTAATATTCTTACTTGTTATAATTACATAAACTTGTTTCAAACATAAATACAAGAAAAACTTACAAACTTGGTTGACTGCTCCATGGGCTGGACAACGGCAACTGAAACAGAAAGTCCAAGAATAATACAACGAGAACAACAACTATACCACACATCCTTCAACACATTTTGGTTTGGTTTGTTTTGAATCTTGCTCAAAGCTACATGAGGGCAATCTGCACTAACTGTCCCTAATTTAGCAGTGTAAGACTAGAGGGAAGGCAACTAGTCATCACCACCCACTTCCAACACTTGTGTTACTCTTTTACCTACAAATAGTGAGATTTACCATCACATCATAATGCCCCCACAGCTGAAAGGGTGAGCATGTTTGGTGTGGCAGGGATTCGAATCCACAACCCTCAGATTATGAGTTGAGTGCCTTAACCACCCAGATATGCCGGGTCCTTTTAACACATTATCTTTAAAATACACAGAGATGTTGTGTGTATATATAACACAGAAATGTTGTGTGTATATATATCTAATATGAAATAATGTTTGTATAATTTCTATTTGTTCACTTCTTTTTACAACATTTCAAACAACTTTGGTTGTAACATTATATGTGAAAAACATTGTTGTCAGTAAAAAGTACTTGGATTCAATTATGACATATGTTTTCACTGTATCATGTTATATTTATCTATAATAACAATTTTGGAGAATTACCTCTGCTTGGAGGTTAATAAACTATAACTTAAAAAGTTAAATTAATACTGTACATTTTCCAAGATCAATGACCTTCAACCATTGTTACCAGTGCAGAAGGTAACTTCCCGCTTACCTACAGGTACTTTATGGTAAAGTTGTACTGTTCACGTTCTAACTCAAATATGTACATGCAAGGATCACGCTAACTATTAAAGCCAATACAATAAGCTGCAATGATAACTTACGATATGAAAGTATGTTCACTTAACACTTCTTAAAGTGAAAATAAATAACACCTCTCACTATGGAATGTTTTTCTTTGCCTTGACAATTATCATAAGAAGTTGAGCCCTCCATTAGTTTTAATAACGTTTAAAATTAGTATTTTATTTTTGAGTTAATATCGTATTATTTCTTGAAGAGTGAAATTATTACATTTAGCAAACACCGTCTCGACCAGTTTTTTTTTATTTTAATAACCTTCTAACTTACAAAAATATTAAGTTATTTACCTAGTGTCTTGTTCAGTAATTACACTGACACGAGCCGTGGTATAAATGAAATAAAAATATCAGTTTTAACTTCTTGTTAAGTTTCATGTGTCTAATTTACCTTCAGGTGTTAAATAATTCCATATAAAGAGGTTTTAGAGTACAGTTCTCTAACATATATTTGACACGTGTGTATGGGAAAATTTTTTCAGCTGCCGTACAGAAAACTGTACGGTGTCGAACGTTTGCATGAGGTTGTGTTTTATTATGTTAACCATTAATTACAAATTAAATTTTTATATGGTTTCTACCAATGCAGTTTTAATGGTAAAGATGTATTACTTATAATATATTCATCTACACTTACGAGGCTGAAATCGACACGGCTTTCACAAGTTCTCGAACTCGCACACGAGACACCATCTTGTTATACGAGGGAGAAAACTCCTAACACACGCCAAATTCCACAAATATTTATGTTGCAATGCACAAGGTCAAACTTTATGGTGAAAGTAATTTTGAAGTTCAGTACATGTAAGCATAATGAATTAATTTATTTTTTGATAGCGTTTGCTACGAGTTACGTTTACCTTGATGCAAATTGTAGACCCAATTTCACAAATAAAATTTCCAACTTAAATTCTGAAACTCTTACTAATAGCCTAATACTAGTAACGTTTAATAGAAATTTATGTTTACGATTTATGATTCTTAAAAGCAAATATATGTTGTTACTTTTTCGGAGCAATCAAAATTTATGTTTATGTTTTTTGATTCTTAATAACAAAACATGATGTTACTTTTTTGAGGCAATGACAAGGATCAAAGTTACAATATTCTTATATTCTAATACTACTTTATGAATCTATTTGGTTTTTACATCATGCGCTCTTTGATGAACATTTGAGTTAAAACATGTATAGAGCAATTAATTTGTGAAGTAGTTCGAACTAACAAACGAAAAGCATCAGCTGTTATATAGAGTGTTTTTATTTATCAAATAATTACACAATTGGCTAGTTGTGCTCTGTCCATTATAAGGAATCAAGCTTTGGATTTTAATGTTGTTCGTCCATATTCACGTGCGCCAGAAAAGCGCTGGCAGACCGGGATGTTGTTTTTTTCTTAATTTCGTGCAAAGCTACACGCGGGATATCTGTGCTCACCGTCCATAATTTAGAAGTTTAAGAGGAGAGGAAAGGCATCAATAGGGGGATTGACAGTTATATTATAACGCGCTCACAGCTGAAAATGCGACGGGGATTCGAACTCGGGATCCTCAAATTAGGAATCGAACGCCTTAACACACCTAGCCATGCCAGACCTTTTCCATAACATTTTATAATCATCATTTAGCGAGTACTGTATTTCTTTCAGTGAATTTTACTAAGTCTGAACACCACATTGAATGTCGAAATAGAAGGCATAAAAAATGAAATATATTTATAAAAATGATAAGGAAATGAAGAATATGAGAGAAAAACATAATGTATACATTATAAATAATGTATACATAACAAACTAAAAATGTAAAAGAAAATGAAAAAGAAACACAAACACTGAGGAAAGCAACCAAGAATATCAACAGTATATTTTTAAAAAATTGTACATTAAAAATTGAACATGTGAGGTACTTTAGAAGATATTTTTGGGTATTAAGTAAGCCATTTCGGCCCGGCATGGCCAAGTGGGTTAAAGCGTTCAACTCGTAATCCGAGGGTCGCGGATTCAAATCCCCGTCACACAAAACATGCTCGCTCTTTCAGCCGTGGGTACGTTATAAAATGACGGTCAATCCCACTATTCGTTGGTAAAAGAGTAGCCCAAAAGTTGGCGGAAGGCGGTGATGACTAACTGTCTTCTCTTTAGGGACGGTTAGCGCAGATAGCCCTCGAGTAGCTTTGCGCGAAATTCTAAAAAAACAAACAAAAACAATTAAGCCATTCGCTATTCAGTAAAGCGCATAGGCTGTCACATTGAATTAATGGTTAACAGGCTTGTAGCTGCTCAATAAATTATAGATGATGAGATTGTAACTTTTCAAAAAAGATGCAGGGAAACAAATAATATAAGTGTGGATAAGAATAATATTTTGACAAGAAAACGAACGGACTTATGGAATGCAGCCGTGTGTGTGAAAAGGATGCTTTAAATAGTAGTCAGAAAAATAGCCTAATGTATGGAATACCCATATTTCAGGTTATCGCTTTGTGTGTTTAATACTTAGACCGACTGTATTTCATTCTTTTGTTTCCTGGAAATCAGTGACGAAGTACTACAATTAAACGAAAATGCTACTTGAAGTTTCGGGATCCATACTTATTTTTCCATTCTTTATATTTAGGACAACTGTAGCTTAATATACCAGATCAAGATATCCATTAAATCTCTGCATGACATCAAACATTATTGGGAGCTAAAAAGTTTACAAGATAATTTCCCAACCCATAATATTACAGATAACATATCAAGTTCAGTTTTAAATTACTTTTTAAGTAAATGGATATATTGTTGGTTAGAGAGCCATATGCTCTTTTGCAAAGAAGAATGTAAGAGATTTTATAGAATTAATGGAATTACCTCCTGAATAAAGTTAGCCGAATACTGAGCATATCTTTTTGTTCTTTCCTTAGTTGTTAGAAATAAATCATCAGGTATCACGAGCTCTTGTAAAATATCCTGAAAAAAGGTAACGGATTTGTCAATTAACTAAAGATCCTGACAAAAAAAATTCGTATACGATCATTTTACAAATGTAGTTCAATAAGAAGACATAAGTATCATAATGAAGCAAGAAAGCACCAATACCTTCAAAGAAGCTTTTCATCTTATTATGTATCTGAAGCCTGGAAGACACTAAGAAATCCAAAGACAGCTCAATGTTTTCACTCGATAAGACGTAATTATTAAAAACAAATGCGCTAGTTTAGTCTGTGACTTAGGACTAACGCAAATTTCTTAAACTCACCAAACTTTCTGTATTGTATTGAAATTGATCCAAAAATAATGGTAACACCCGTGGTATACAACTCATGATAAAAACATTTGACAGAGGGCGCAATCGTTACAATAACAACATATGATGTCCTATCTATGTAATTATAAGCCTTTTTTCTTTTTTCTTTTATCCCTTCTGGAAGTTATTAATCTCTATTCGTTGATAAATATCAGACTATAAAGGACGTAATTTAAAGTTTACTAGGTAATGTAGTGAGAACACAAGAAAAGGATTTTAAAACAATAACATTTTCTGCTAATGTAATCGCGCGAAATTTCTCTGTGTCAGCGAATTTCACTGATAGTAGTATTGATAATTTTATTAACAGTGTCACTGTTAATAATGATGAATAAAAGGTAAAGGAAGCTACGTTTCATGTACAGTATTATATAATATTAAACTTTTACAGTTTAAGACAACTTTAATCTTTAGATATGTATGGTAACTAACGATTAGAAGTAAACAGAACTTAGATTTTGTTGACAGCACTAATAGGAATATTATTAGCGTTGCTATCACTGTTAAAGAACTTGTAACGTGTCATCTTACATTGATCGATTTAAAATGTTATATATGTGTCCGTGCATGTAAAATTGTGCATTGTTATTAATCATTTTGATATTTATTTCAAGTGAGACATTTAATAATTGTGAAATATCTACTTCAAATAAAGTATTTCATAACTAACTAATGGATTTAGATATTCAAAGTTCCACAGTATTTGAGAGTGTGGTGTGAGATTCAGTGAAAATTCTGTGAGTGTCTTCTATGATAAGTTTTTTGTAAAGTCATATTTTAGTAATTATGTCTTTAATTTTGAATAAAGAATGCTTATTTCACCATTTGTTATTTTATCGATTCCTGTTACTAAAATTACAACAGAATTTATTTACTTCATTCAAATATTTGTGTAACATGCTGATACTTAAAATAAGTGTACCATGCACTTTGTAATAGAACAAAACTATGAAAATTAGTTTGTTTTACCATAGGATAGATACCTCAAGATCTAACTCTTAGATTATTCTGTACATTAAAGCCAAGACCTCAACATCTAATTGTTAAATGTCGTCCTGGTCTCTAGTACTATATCTCAACAGTGTGAACACTGATCGTCTTAATTGGACTTAACTCAGTAAAAACATTCTGCATTCCCACAAACTGTTTATTGACACAACATGATACAAATAATGATTCACTTAACTACTTGGACACGGACAGTTGTCCTCCATGTGGAACTAATCAACTTTTACTTAACAATTAATTATACACATGCCACAGTATATGTTTACAATATTTTATGTAACTGGATGAGACAAACCAGTAAACATTATGTGAATGCCAAGTTAATGATAGTGTAGGCTTTCAAAATGTAAGAATTGTACTTGTTATCCACACAAGTTTTGTATGTATAATATGTACTCAATATTATGATACTGATGTTATTTGATTGTTATGTATACATCTGAAGAAAGAAGTAATAATAACCATGTTCATCACAGAACTTTAAAATAAAACATGATTTCACTTGTATAGATGTTCAAATTAACCTTATATCAACTAAACATCTTTTAAGATTATAGTTCTATAATCTATTTACACAAAGAAAATAGCATTAAATAAAGCTAGAGTTATGCATGGCCCATGTTCTGTAAATAAAGCTAGAGTTGTGCATGGCCCATGTTCTGTAAATAATTAATGCAGTATAAAGTTCCAGGTGAAAAGGACATGACATTCTGTTACAAAAACAATTGTCTTTTTTACTATATTGCAAGTAATCTTTCCTGCAAGAGAACATGAATAACAGCCAATTAGTGAATGTTGGAAGTAATATTTTGAACAACTTAAATATCTGAAGCACTACACTGTCATTGCTTTTGGCTGTCTTTCTTAACTTCAGATTGTATACTTTTTCTCCAGGTCACATATCACAGTAGTATTTACATATCACCACAAGAGGAACCTTGTATTAGACTAAATTAAAAAATAAATCATTCAGTAATTAACACATGCTAGGAGGCTGGCAAGCTAGTATTTAAAGAGCATAAAAATACATAAAAGCTTATGTAAGAATTCCGTGATTACGAGAAAACCCACTTGGAAAGAAAAATCTATATGTAAAAATGGCTGGTATGGGTTTGGAAAGCACTGTGTAGAGGAGCGAACAACATTTCGACCTTCTTCGGTTATCATCAGATTCAGACGATGACCGAACAAGGTTGAAATGTTGTTTGCTTTTCTATGTAGTGCTTTCTGTATCCATACCAGTCATCTTGACATATATAATTTATGTAAGGATGAAATAGAAAGTGAGAGCCAACACATAAACAAACTCGTGCCGTATTAACCTGCTGACTTTTATAAGAAAACTACTTGTTGTCTGAATAAGGAAAAAGGTGTCAGTTTGATGTACTGAGATCTTGAAAAATCTGTTATAAGGTGCCACAGAGAAGATTAGTTCAGGAATAATATCAGTGAGGGTTATGGAGAGACTAGGTGTTTGCACAGTAGGATGGCTAGGTAAGAGAAAAGTGATGAATAAAGTCAGACTGACCTTTCATACTAGTTGTGTGCTTCAGAAGTTGTTGTTTTCACAACTTTATCATAGGAAATTTGTGGTTAACCTTTAACTCGTGAATATTTCTAGCTTATTGAATTTGTTGAAGTAACTTAAAATGATGTGAAACAGTTAACATGTTGAACAAGTAGCTGGCAAATATCATTTAATCATAGAAAGTATAATTTAATGTAATGCATTTGGGTTATCATAACTTATAATCATACATTTAATATAAATCATAATTGTTTAACTGAAAGAAAGGCCAGTGATAGATAAGTTATAAAAGTGGTTCTCTGTTGTTAAGCTAAAAGAATTTAGAATGTTTTTATAGATGATTTTATCACAAGTCAAAATAAATATTTCTCTACAAATTGTTAGTTAGGCCTGATGTTATTTGATTTATTCTAAACATTTGTTGACTTTTTCCTTTTACTTCCATCATTTTATATTTTTTCCTTGTGTGGCTAACGAACATTTTGACTTGAATGTGTTTTTATTTATTGGTATTAGTGAGTACTTCATTATTGTTTCAATGCGAGCATAACATGTCAAGTAGGTTTTCCTGCATTCTTAGTTGAACTTTGGTGCTATTGTATTGAAGATTTGTTTCAAATAATTTGTATATTTTATTTAAAGTGGTATGTTTTTGTTGTGTCAAATAATACTTGTTTTGGTTAAAAGTTCGTGTTGATTAGGATTGAAGCTATCTACTCAAAAAATAAAAATGAATGAATCAAAAATGTTTGGTTTTTAAAACCAGTCTGTTAGAAGTAACTTAGTTTTGTCTGCTCAAGTTCGTGTTGATTAGGATTGAAGCTATCTACTCAAAAAATAAAGTTCGTGTTGATTAGGATTGAAGCTATCTACTCAAAAAATAAAAATGAATGAATCAAAAATGTTTGGTTTTTAAAACCAGTCTGTTAGAAGTAACTTAGTTTTGTCTGCTCATTTATTACATGTCCTGTAGTATCACACAACTAAGACTTTATTATGTCGTGATTACACTTTTATTATCTGATGACTGTTACCTTTAGTATTGTCTAACAAAGGGCATAGGTCAGCAACTGGAAACTTGATGATAAATTAATAAAGAGAAAAGATATGGAATATACTAGAACTTTTTCCCAACAATAGACGTGTTACTCAATAGGTAAACAAAAGCAGTAGATTAAGATAAACAGTTTGTCAGTAATGTTAAGCTTCATTTTCTCAGGTAATACAAAGTAAGTAATTCATTAACACACAGAACTAATATTGAACAAACGGGAGATTTTGAAATCAGTGATATTCTAGTGTTATATATGAGCATACCTAGAGAAATTATGCAGTAAGTTACTTAGTTTTGATATGGTTAATAACTTGCATATTAATACCTAAGTCTGTGTGTGTAGTGACATCTGAAGTTTTTATATTTTGGTAGAAAAAGGAAGTATCGGAGTTTTATGACAGTTAATATAAGCATACTATTCTAACAGGTTAAATAAAACCCTTGAAGGTTATCTAATATAAGCATACTATTCCAACAGGTTAAATGAAACCCTTGAAGGTTATCTAATATAAGCAGACTATTCCAACAGGTTAAATAAAACCCTTGAAGGTTATCTAATATAAGCAGACTATTCCAACAGGTTAAATAAAACCCTTGAAGGTTATCTATTATAAGCAGACTATTCCAACAGGTTAAATGAAACCCTTGAAGGTTATCTAATATAAGCAGACTATTCCAACAGGTTAAATGAAACCCTTGAAGGTTATCTAATATAAGCAGACTATTCTAACAGGTTAAATAAAACCCTTGAAGGTTATCTAATATAAGCAGACTATTCCAGCTTCTTGTGTCAGAGTTATATAACTGAAGTTGAATAATTTTTATTAAGATGTTTATGAGTTATATAAATGTTTTAATAAAATGTTTTTGAGTTGTATAGAGGTTTTAACAAGAAATGTTTGAGTTGTATAAAGGTTATAATAAGAAATGTTTGAGTTGTATAAAGGTTATAACAAATGTTTGAGTTGTATAAAGGTTATAACAAATGTTTGAGTTGTATAAAGGTTATAATAAGAAATGTTTGAGTTGTATAAATGTTATATTACAGAGTTAGAAATTCTGTAAAACTTAAACATGTTGTTTGTAGAAGTTTGGTCCTAGGCTGCTTTAATTGTAACCACTTTATTTTAGTAATGAAATTTCAGATAAGTACAAAGTTGTTTTGTTGTTTATAATTGTGGTTATACTGTTTGATTATTCTAGGTTTAGAATGAAGGATTATTAAAATATTGGTGAACATATAAATATTTTTATCAAATTCATGAATTGAATCCATAAAAATAAAACATTTTCCATCAACACAGGTTTCTTGACTCCTGGGAGGAATGTTGGTCTGCGAATGGTGTCATGAAGCAGGATCGAACAGCCCAGAACAAAAGAAAACAGAGTGAACCTAAACACCTTCCTCGCTGGCTTTGGTTTGTCATTACCAAACTCCTGGGTATTCATTCTGTCTCTGGAACAGCTACGATGTTTGGAACAGTGATTCACTCACTAAACTTCATATTTGCTCTAGGTTTTGTTGTGTCCCACGTGTTCCGAGTGGCTTATGATATTTCTTCCACCCACACAAAACAAGACGTTACAAATGGCTCTGTGAGCATCTTTGTAGTCTTTTGTTGGACGGCTTATGGATTTTATTCCAAGCACCTGTGTAGGCGACTGATTTCTCATACCCGTATCATGAAAGACGTACACATGCATTCAAGAACTTTATTTAAGATACATGCAACACTTCTAGTGTTTTTACTAGGACTAGTGTTTACTGTAGTTAATAGTTATGATGGTGTTTATATATTTTATGATGGCACATGTTTAAACATAAACCTTAACCCTCTGGTGTGTAAGGTGGAGTTTGTCTTGAGGGTTTTATTTTCGAGTGCAACGTTAATATGGAGCTCTTTGGTAGCTTTTGTTTTGATTTCAATATGCAGAACACACACTGTAGGTAAGTTAACTCTGGCATCATTTGATAACCGTTCATTGTTTGGGTCTATACAAGAAAAAATTAATATTATTTGATGTTCTAGCACGTTACACTTTTAAACTTGTATCACAGTTTGTGCATTAGTGTACGGTGACATAGCGTATAAAAACTTGCCATTTGTAGAACGTTAAAACGCCAAATAACTGCTTTGTGTGGATTTTTCAAATTATGAAGCCATAAACTCAGTTGTGGTTTACATTGCTGAGATAAGCTAACAATGCATTAGAACTGATAAAAATAAATTAGAGTGTATGTTAAAAATTTGTTCATCAGTAGTGGAATATTTCACTATATTCTTTACTTTTTAATTTCTTGGTAGAAGGAAAGACTTGTCATGAGTACCAAGATTATTGTATGAACTAGTAAGAATAGATATATTTTTGTAAAAAGATATTTTTAATTGTCTTTTTATATTCTATTCAAAACAAAGCTACTGTCAGTTAGCAAGGTTAAATTATGTTAGTCTTTTCAAGTTTTAACTCATACTTGTTCTCTCTACATAAAACTTATATTTCATGACAAGGAACCCTTTAGAAAATAAATTTGTAGATGGCTTGAGTAGCTAGTAAAGGAACATTGATTGTGAGTGTACTATGTTTTGGTAAGTTACTTATTCCAGCTATCTCCAAACGTTAAAGAAGATTATGTGTTATTCCTTTTTATAGGACTGTTTGTGATTTATAGTTCTTTAAAGAATGTGAAATCTGTTTCTTGAAAATTTATACATAACAGGTTTTGTACTTATTAATCATAACCTTGGGTTTTAGGTATCAGAAAGTTCATAAAGAATATTGAGTGTGATGCAGCTTCACATGTGAAGGACATTACTCATGCTAACCAGTTCCTTCCTGTAACAAATGAAGATATATTTCAAGGTACGTTATTGAGAACTTTCTCAAATTCCACAACAAACTTATTTGCCCTACACTACAGCTATTACTCAACTGATACGGCCTTTTTCTTTGTCATTTCATTGCCCATGGCAATATTTGTCTTGTAACACTTTCCACGTAAGTCTGTGTGCCCTTTATCTTGGTTCTGTGTAAACAGAAATTCTTCAGATAATGTTAGCACTTTTTCAACAAAGCATTCACCAGTGGGTTTCTCTGTGCTGTGGTTGTTAAGGGACACTTTGAGCACTCTTCTGGTTGTTAAGAGATACTTTGAGCACTCTTCTGGTTGTTAAGGGATACTTTGAGCACTCTTCTGGTTGTTAAGAGATACATTGAGCACTCTTCTGGTTGTTAAGAGATACATTGAGCACTCTTCTGGTTGTTAAGGGATACTTTTAGCACTCTTCTGGTTGTTAAGGTATACTTTGAGCATTCTTCTGGTTGTTAAGGGATACTTTGAGCACTCTTCTGGTTGTTAAGGGATACTTTGAGCATTCTTCAAGTTACATTGTTGATTTTTCTGTGTGTCCATTCCTGGATTATTACTCCCTGTCTTAATTAAAGTGAGATGGAGATAAATATTTGGTTTGGTGATGTTCTTCTGGGGGGCTCTGAGGCTGAAATTGATGGCAGTGCTGGCTATTCCAGAGATAACTTATATTCCCTTATCACACCTTCTTTTATTCTTTTGGTTTCTCAATAGGTGTCTTTGGAATAAACTGTCTCAGGCTCTTTTTATTCATTTGGTCCATCAGTTGTATGATGTTTTGGGTCTTTTCACAATTGTTTTTTGAGCCTGCATCTTTCTTGATGGCTGAAAAATCTGGGGTCAAACATTTAGTCTCCTTCCATTCCCTTACATTGTGACTTGTTCAGGAAGGTTTGCTGCTTAGTTACATGAAGAGACAATTATGTCTTATCTGCCACAGTTGTTGCAACTACATGATTTAGCCTATCAGGTGAAAGCATGTTTCGACTCTCAAAGAATATCTCTGCTCTTGGAAATTAGGGTTTTAGAGGGAGTTTGTAGTTAACCTGAATATATCAATGTCTCCTGGTGGGAAATGTTTTTGTCTACAGGCATTCAACTTTTAATGTTCAGTGTGTTGTTGTTGTTCTAAAACTAAACACATTGGAAGACTCTCAGGATCACCAAGACCATTGATGATGGGCTGGAACCATTGTTATTATGCACATTGTTATTATACACATTGGGCTTCTACATTTATCCCTGTTGCCATTCATTTTTCAAATTTCATTGGCTTCTACAGTGGGTCATAGTTCTGATCCCAGACATCAGCCTCTTGGGACATTGGAACCCAGAATAGTTTCTTCCTATATATAAGGGTTTCAAAGTTTGGTCAGAATGCTGGAAGCAACATCAGTGCTTATTGTATGCTCATGAGGGCTGGGCTAACATCATTTCTGGATGTGTGGTAAACATTTAACCTTGGATCTGTGGGCACTACAGGTCCTTGAGTCAGGATTAGCCATTTGGTTCACATATTCACCACCATTATCTGTCAAACCTGTAGGATTTCCATTTCCTGCAGATTCTTGGATTTTGGAACTTAGTTTTAAAGCTATTAATTTGGTTGGTCTGTTGGTAGAGAGAGAGTAGTGCCAGTTTTTCGGGGTTTTTAATTTTTATTGGTTTGTTGGGTTCAAGAAGACAGGAGACTGGTGTCCAGTTCTCAATCTTTCTTGTCTGTATCAATTCCTAGGTTTTTTAAGGTTCACAAATGACTCATTTTTCACTATTGATTTGGTATTTTGTTCTAGGATTGTGGATGTTCAAGTTTGATGTCCCTATCTGCACATTGCCATGTGTCCTGCCACTATTGGTTTTTTTGTGCACAAAAGTGAGGTAATTGAAGCCAGGGCTTTTACCTTTGGACTAGCATTGGCACCACATGGGTTTTACTGAATCATATGAGATTTTTCTCATCATCTTCATTCCTCAGCCCTGTGTACACACCACTTCATGGATGACTAATTACTGTTGACACCATCTCGTCAATTTCAGAACATCACACCTAGATTCTACTCTCAGAAACAACCAAGAAAGGCTTAATTATGAGAGTCAAGACATCTGTTTTCACTCCTGCTCATTATGTCATCAGTATGGATACTTTTTCCCTTGATATCACGGTTAGGCTCAGCCAACTGCCATCAAGCTTAACAGTATGAAGCAGGTTTCCTGACTTACTCACCTCTCTTTCTCTCACTGCACAGATGGTTCTTTCTCTTTTGGGATGGTGGGCATCACTTGAATCTCTTGTACCTTTGGGAGGAGCACAGCTCACAAGAGGTCCCATTCATGGTTTTTATGCTGCCTTTAGATCATAAACATTGATTCACTGAATTTCACAGCTTCCTGATTTCAGATTATTTTCTTCAGTCTTAAGCAGTTGTTAGATTGGGACAGTACTAAGATACAAGTTTCCCTGCCCAGGGCCATATTTAGGGGGGCAACTGCGCCATGGTCCAAGGCCCTGTATCACTAAACCCTGTAGTTCTAATGAAAATAAATGTTTATAAGAAAAAATAAACGAAGTATAAGAAATGTTTATTTATTTAGAATTGAGCAAGAAAATTTCATGTTAACATTTGATGCTAATAAAACAATAGCAAATAGATGTGAAAAATTTACAAATACCCATTTTGAAATCTGTATCACGATATGTTTGTGTATGAAACAGATACAATATGGTTTTTATTAAAATATATGAAGCATGATTTTTGTGTGAGAAAATGAATAAAATTACATTTTGTTTCGAGATTTTTAGAATTATTCTAAGTTTTTATTGCTGGGCTGTGAACAGTAGTTGGAAGAACAACCCCCAAAATCACTCAACACAATATGTTGTGTAGGGCGTGAGGCCCAGCTGCCCTACAGTCCCATCTTGCCCAGGGTTCCACATACAGCTCCTGCCATCAGCTGGTCCAGGAATTCATCTCTTCATGAATAGTTAGCTTCAGGGATAGGATTTATATGTCAACAGTCAGGAAATCCAGAGTCTATGCACTGATGACAAGGCTTTCCTGCACAATGTTACAGACTTTCTTGCTTTTCAGAAGGCAATGTTTCATGGTCTGTGCTTATTAATGAGAAATTCAATCTGACAGTTTCATTGTGGGGCCTCGCATTTTCCATTAAAGGGGTAATTTGTCAAGGGCTCTCTGTTTTAGAACCTTAGAGCTTCTTTCTCGGGACCACTTCTGTCACACCAAGTAAATTAACATGCTACACAGGTAGTGACTGAGGAAGCAGATCAACAGTCTTGATCTAAACAGATTCTCCCAACAGAATAAATGTTACAATGAAAGGTTTGCTGTTGGATCAGCTCTCATTTTGAAACATTAATAATTGGTGGATTGGCCAATCTTTGGAATACCCAACTACTGGCAATTTGGTCTCCAGTACCTTATCTTTTGGCTTTGGCAATGGATGCATTTTATCAGGACAGGACCAAAGGTACTAATTAAGATTTGCTTCAACAATTGTCAGGTCCCATTCTTAGCACCATATTGGCAACTTTGTTTCTGCTCCTGTGGCACTTTCACTTCTTTTGTTTGGCATCCCTGTGGAGACAACCATGACCTGATACGGTAGACCCAGCTGTCCAGAAGCTCAGGTTTCAGGTATGGAGTTTATGCAATCCTGCATTGCATCAGGGTTTAATTTCTGAGATCACCATGTATCTGTCTCAGTCTTTGTTTAGTCCTATGTTGGACATTTATCAGTAGGAATGGCACACATATCGGCAATGGTATATTGATCATTCCTGTTACCTAACTGGTATATTAAGATCATATTACATGCCCTTTTTCAACATTCATTTGACATCTTAAACCCATGTGACATGTTTCATCTTTTCCTGAATATTTATGTTTTGTTGTTGCTGACCTATAGAAGTTGCCATCCAAGTGGTTTGCACTGACTTTGTACAAGATGCTTTATACACTACCTATGTTCTCAGATCAGTTCTTCTTTCCTAAGAGAATGTAAACCAGGGAAGGGATAAGTATTTTTTCACTGATTCATCTGATCACTATTTTTCATTTTTCTTACTGATCGGCTTTTGATAATTTATTATGTGCAATGAGGGTCTTGAGGGTTTTACTGCCTGCACTATTGGTTCTAGAGATGTTAGACAACAACAACCTTTTTTATTCATTAGGATCATTCAGTATCCCAGGATTTATTAACAGTTACCTTGACAACATGGGCATGAAATTGAACCATATTTCCTATTCTGGGCTCTCTTTGAAAGCGAAGAGGTTTCTGTGAGCCACATCCAAGCAGGTTATTCACACTTAGCAGCTTGATTGAGTTGTCCACAAGATGTGAGGTCTTCCAATACTTTCATCTCACATTATTTGCATGATCTGGCAGTATCTTCATCTGAGGGTTTTTTGATTACTCTTCTGTTGTTATCTCAACTACTTTTACCAGATTAAAACAGAAGGGTGTTTTCATTGCTGTGTTTGTGTCTTCCCAAGCTTTCAGGGTCCCTTTCCTCTTTATTCATTGGATCCTACTGAATATTGCTCAGACAGTTGTGCTTTTATTAAACCAACTGTGCTCTAGCAATCACTAATTGAATACACTTTATCAAGGTTGCAACATGCTCTGTGCAAATTAGGTGCTCCTTAAGACCAAATAGAAGCTGACCTGATGGTATTGTTGCTCTATGATGGACCACTATTCATAGACTGTCATGAGTGAAGTGTAAGGGATTGTGTCCAATTTCACCAGTCTTTATATTAAATAAATTGGGCTTGGTTTGCTTTTAAAAATTGCACTTTTTCCAGAGCATTGTTCCTCAGGGCTACTCAATGTGCATTACACCCACAGAGTCTACTAGTGAAGATGGAGAGTTCTCACCACACCTGGTTTCCATTTACTGAGGTAGTGAACAGAGGCTTTCCGTTCAGAGTGTTAGGGTGAATTTTTCCACCCTTGGAGAAGATGGCAAAGTTGAGGACTCTCCAACCTGGTTCCTAGATGTTTTTTTCCCATGTCTCTGTACAAGAGGCACCACCCTATGTGGAAGCCTACTCATAATACCAGCTTAGATTTGATGCTTGGGTGTTTGGTTGGTTTGAGCGTGGCCCTTCTTTTTGGTCAATATTGATTCAGTACAAGGTTCATAGAAGAGGGTCTGTTGTCACCTGCAATGCTGACTATTCCCATTGGTTGATCATAGTTTGTTCTATTACTTCTCCATAATTCTGGAGACAAGAAGCACTTACCTCGTTGCTCATTTGGGGACTATAGATTGGTGCTCATAGTTACAGACTGGATTATTTCTGTTTCACCTCAGGTTCAGCATGGCATACTAGATACTGTCACTTAGAGCCTGGATTGTTGCCTTTCAGATTTTTTCATGTTGAGGAGAAGGGTTGTCCACTCCAGTGCTGCTTATCTTGTTGTTATTCAGGTGAGCACATAATGCATCACTCTATGGCTATAAGTCGAGATTCACTCATGTGCAATATAGGGACCATAGCCCCACAATATAGGGACCATAGCCCTATAATTCCAACCCTTAGAAGTGGAATCTCAGCCATTGACTTGGAGTCTAGCCAACAGTGAAAATAAAATCATGTAACACAGCACCCATAGTACATGATTTAGGCTTTGGGTGAAGAATATGCCTGTTCTGGGTGTAGTGTGTCTCCTCTGCTAGGGTGTCAATCTTCTTTTGACACAACCATAATCTGTGTAGACACTTTGTATATGGATAATGGTACATGTGTTAATGTCTTCCTAAGTTGAACATATATCTCCAATAATATATCTCTACTGTCTTCCTAAGAGTAGGTGCTAGAGTGGATTCGAGTCATCCTGAAAAAATAACAACATTATCTGATCGAGAGGACTATTTATCTTAGTAGGATAGAGGGTGCATTGATGTAGACGTAAAGTGCCATAAGACAAATATCTCCAAGGGGATATAAGTGGGGTATAAAAAACTGGAGAGAGCAAGAAAATAATCAGATCAATGTTTAGATGGAGTAAGGTTAAGAAATCCTGGCAGTCGATAGTAACTATAAGTGGGAGAGGAGGTAAGTGTTGTTGGAAATAAATATTATAAGTGAGAGAGGAGGTAAGTGTTGTTGGAAATAAATATTATAAGTGAGAGAGGAGGTAAGTGTTAAAAATAAATATTATAAGTGAGAGAGGAGGTAAGTGTTGTTGGAAATAAATATTATAAGTGAGAGAGGAGGTAAGTGTTGTTGGAAATAAATATTATAAGTGAGAGAGGAGGTAAGTGTTGTTGGAAATAAATATTATAAGTGAAAGAGGAGGTAAGTGTTAAAAATAAATATTATAAGTGAGAGAGGAGGTAAGTGTTAGAAATAAATATTATAAGTGAGAGAGGAGGTAAGTGTTAGAAATAAAAATTATAAGTGAGAGAGGAGGTAAGTGCTAGAAATAAATATTATAAGTGAGAGAGGAAGTAAGTGTTGTTGGAAATAAATATTATAAGTGGGAGAGGAAGTAAGTGTTGTTGGAAATAAATATTATAAGTGGGAGAGGAGGTAGGTGTTGTTGGAAATAAATATTATAAGTGGGAGAGGAGGTAGGTGTTGTTGGAAATAAATATTATAAGTGGGAGAGTAGGTACATGTTGTTGGAAATAAATACTATAAGTGGGAGAGTAGGTACATGTTGTTGGAAATAAATACTATAAGTGGGAGAGTAGGTACATGTTGTTGGAAATAAATACTATAAGTGGGAGAGTAGGTACATGTTGTTGGAAATAAATACTATAAGTGGGAGAGGAGGTACATGTTGTTGGAAATAAATACTATAAGTGGGAGAGTAGGTACATGTTGTTGGAAATAAATACTATAAGTGGGAGAGGAGGTAGGTGTTGTTGGAAATAAATATTTAACTTAAGAAAATGTTAATTTTTATGCTACTTCTCAGATGTTTTTCATTGTACATTTATATAAATTATGTATCTAGTAACAAAATGTTTGTAAAGTATTTATTGATATATGATTTGTGAATAATTTCAATCTGAGAATAATTTCGACATTTTGTATAATCAATTAAGCTTTTTCTCAAGTTTGTTGGAAAGCATAACAAGACATGTTTTGGTAATTTTGTTGTAAAGTAGCTAATTTTAAATTATTTGTTTCAAAGATTTAAATTCTTGCAACTGTTATAAGGTAGATGTTTAATTTACTGTATCATAGTTTAAATATGTAGTAAAGACACGTGTCTAACAACAAAGAACACAATCTGGAATCACAATGTTAATAGTTTATGTAGTTAAGACACATGTCTAACAACAAAGGACACAATTGTTTTTTGATGAAGTTATATCAAAAGTAAGAATTTTTTTGCTGGTTATAAAATATTTAAGATTTGAGTGTGTAAGTTGATAGAAAAGATATTTCTAGAAATGCAGGTAATGTGTTATAATTTGACGTACGTTTTAGAAAGTGTCTGGTTAGAAGATGAGTTACCAAACAAGGACAGCACTGAAGACCTTATCTTGCATACATCATCTGACCAGTTTAACCTTTCCAGCCAGTTGCATTCATCATATAATCCAGATGTTGAAAAGCCAACTTCACCCAGTGGGACACTTCTTCTAGCTAGTGAAGATGTCATAGATGGTTTATTGGAAAATGCTTTTGAACAGGAGAATTTCCATCTCATTGATGGTGTTTACTCTATCACTGAACAAATATGTGTGAGTTTTAGATTTCAAAATTAATGAACATGAAATGGAAGTGTTATACTAAGATTTTTAGCTGCTTTCTGATGAACTAGCAAAATTTGATTTCAAAGTTTGAACCAAACTTGCTGAAAAATCAGTTTCAACCAATCTTAAGATTCTTGGTATGAGGACCTTAATGGTTATTGCTTAGAAAATTAATAATAAGGAATGACTTAGGAAGTAAAACACTTATATCAGATTTATAATTTGATAAATACAATTTAGGATTTGTGTTTACTGTATTAAATAGGACACGAATATTGAAGAATGTTGGAGGTAAAAAGCATACTTTAAATAAACGCTTGTTTACGGACTGAGATGTATTACTTCACATCACTGCAGAAATATTTTCAAATATCCACAAAGCCTTGAAGGAAACCCCCTCTTCTACGTATAGTAGTGTGTAACATGCCAGTCTATGATGTAACCAACATACGATTATGGTGTACCACCACTAGGAGGGTGCACATGCCAGTCTATTATGTAACCAACATAAGATTATGGTGTACCACCACTCGGAGGGTGATGTGAGATGTGGTGTATTTGACAGTACTGCTCCCCACAATATTAACTCAATGGTTAGATTTTTGACAGTTAACATCCAGATGTTGTCTGTTGTTGTTTTCAGTGGTGACTGAAGGTGACTAATGGCCTGTGTTACTAGTATCATTGTGTACCAATTTATCTCCTGTTTCATTTGTTAATGCTTATGTTCCTACCACTTGGTACTGCTTTTGGTTCTTTTGCTGACAATGAACAGTTAACCCTATCTTTGTCCCTTGCAATGTTGTTTCCACAGGAGTTTTCTCTCCTTCTGAAGTTGCTTTATACTAAATTTAAGGGTTACCTTACTGCATGAGCTTCCTTGTTTTCTAATTATTTCCTTTTCAAGGATCCCTGATAACCATGTTTGTACTAATATGTTTTGTAATGAACATTAGCAACGCTTTCTTCTTATACTTCAAGAATCTTCATATTTTGAACTTCTGCTTGTTCAGTTTCTTTTCCATCTGTATGTATTTCTCAACCTTACACTACTGATTTTCACCTTATTCTTACTTCACTTCTTTGTCATCTGTTCACTTGTCATCTTCATGTAATGGCTTTCCATTCTTATCTTGTCTGCTTAACTGGGATAAATTCACACCTGTGTCAGCATCTTGGCCTCGGTTTCTCTAATTTTTAGCAGCATCCCCATTAACGTAATTTTTTTGTTTTTGGAATATATTTGGTCAGGGTACCTTACTTTCTATAGTTGCCTTCTTCAGTTTTATATCAGGGGCTTTTGTATAGATCCCTTTCTTTGTGATGAGTGTTTCGGGAAGGCCAGTGTCGTTAAAATCTTGAGCTAAGATGTTTGCTGCTCTCTTTGTTTTCCTTCTTTGCTTGGTTTCCTAAAGGTATTTCATCATTGAAAGTCTTGAAGGTTCACCCTCTGTCCTGCTTATTATCTCATCTCTTGGAGGGTTTGGAATCATGGACCATGGAATGTATTGTTTCTGGAGCCACTTCTTGGCTTCTGTCTGGTGGGTGTTTTGTTGCCCAACTTCACACATCTGTGAACTTCCTCTGTTCCCTCATATTTGACTAGAAGGTTCAATTCTGGCTTAACTATTGCTCTGTATACTTTTCAACCTGGTCCTGGGGGCAATTGCATGGAATGTACTTTCATTAAGTCTGTATTTCCATTTTCATTATGTCTGATATTTACATTTCTACAGGGACACTTTGTCCCTACTTGTCTAATACTTACATTTCTATTGTGACACTTTGTCCCTACTTATCTAATATTTACATTTCTATAGGGACACTTTGTCCCTACTTGTCTAATATTTACATTTCTATGGGGACACTTTGTCCCTACTAGTCTAATATTTACATTTCTACAGGGACACTTTGTCCCTACTTTCCTAATATTTACATTTCTATAGGGACACTTTGTCCCTACTTGCCATTTCACAAAGGAACCTGTTTTACAAATATGTTTTGCAATTGAATTTCAATAATATTTCAAATCACATTGGTTATCTAAGTCTTCAGGTTATCTAAAGAGTGAGGTTTTGTTGAATAAACACTAGTCTTTACATGACCCCATGAAAAGAAATCCAATGGGCTCAAATCTGGTGGCCGGGAGAAGCGGTGCAATTCTTTCAGTCCATCTGTTAGGAAATTTTCATTCAGAAACTGCCTAACTCTGAGAGTAAAGTGACAAGGTGCACCATTTTGTGAAACTGTATCTGCCATCAGTCCGAACCAAGTAAGTTCAGGAATAAAGTAATTTTGTAGCATTTCTAAATAACTCTCACTATTAACAAACCATTCTTCAAAAAGGAATGGCTTAATTATGCAGTCCTTTCCTAATGCACATTAGACATTGATCTTAGTAGAATCTCTTTCATGTTCCTCAAATTCATGTGGCTCTTCAATGTGCCCCATATGCTACAGTTATGCCTGTTGACTTTACCACTAATGTGAAATGCTGCTTCATTGGAAAACATTAAATGGTCCAAAAATGAGGCATCACTGACAAATTTTTCATTAAATTGATGCTTGGCTGTTTGGTTGGGTTGAGTTTGGCCCCTCTTTAGGTTCAATATTGGTTCAGCACAAGGTTCAGTTTAATCTTTGGATTGAATAAGTCAAAATCAATTTACATTAAAAAATTTAGAGAAATTAGTTCTTCTATTACAATGTTCCTTGGGGCTGTCCAAATGCACATTACCCCCCAGGATTTACTAGTGGAGCTAGGGAGTTCTTATCTCACCCAGTTTTCAGTCACTGGGATGGTGGACAGGAGCTATTCCTCCAGAGCCTTAGAGTGAATTCCTCTACTCTTAGAGGACAGGACAAACTTTGAGAGTTCTCCTACTTGGGTCCCCAAATGGTTTTTCCAAGATTTCAGTTGGAGAAGCACCAGTCTACTTGGGAGCCTACTCATAATACCAGTTCAGAGTTAATACTCAGCTACCTATTTTGAGGGGGTGTATGTCCCTTTTCTTTGATAAATATAGATTCTTTATGTTGTTCATAGAAGAGGGTCCACTGTCTTCTCATTAATCTGAACATTAAGTGGTGCCATCCTGGGTCTTTGGTTGAGTACAGTTGTTCCATGTCTTCTCCATAATTCTTAGGGCAATTGTAATGTACTTTGCCCATTCAATTGGAGATTGAGGCTGATATTCATAATTCCAGACTGGATGATGAGTTCTCTTCCTTTGGTTGAAGAAGACATTCCAAGCCTGGGTGTTCCCTTTAGGGCTTTGTCAGATGGAGAAGGAGATTTGTTCCACTTAAGAGTTGCTAACTTTCTTGTCGTGATTCCAGTGACTTGGAACACATCACTCTGTGGTTACAGGTTGGGATTCACTCACAAGTATGTGTATATATATAATGTTGTGGTCCAGTTGTCTTAGCCACTATTGTGGGATATAGGAACCAAGACCCCTTAATTCCAACCATGAGCAGTGGAACCTCAGCTATGTGGTTGGGACTGGCCTATAGAAATGATCACTCGTATAATTCTGTTCTTGATACAAGAACTAATATCAGGGTAAAGATCATACATGTTCTTGATGTAGTGCAATTCCTCCAACAGGGTGCCAATCTTCTACTGACACCCATGATCTATATTGGTGCTTTCTGTGTGGATAAGTCATCACTGGCCCCTCCACTTTATCAATGTGGGACTCTAGCTGTAGTGTGAGAGGTGCTACAGATATTAACATTTTCCTAAATTGAACATGTATGTCCAATAATACTTACATCCTCTCACAGTCTCTTGTTCTTACTCTCCACAAAGAGGAGGAGTTAGAGACTGTGGATGTAGTCAGTCCCGAAAAAATAATGACGTTATCTGAATGAGATGCTTATGTACAGTTACAGGATAAAGGGCTCATTTATGTAGGTGGAGAGTGTCACAAGATAAATATTGCCTGGAGCAGTTGAAGGGTATAATAGACTGGAGTAAGTGAGAGAAAATCAAGCTAATGCTTAGATGGGTAAAGGAAGAGATCCTGGAGGTCAGCAGTAACTCTAATTATGAGTAGAGGTAAGTATTAGTGGAAATACATCTTCTGTTTACCTTCCATCTGTGTAAGTAACACTGCATACCTATAGTGTTCATTATATACCTTTCTCAGGATTCTTCTGGTCTAGATAACAAGGATCCATGGTTTGCTACTTCTTACCACAAAAATGTTTCTCGCACTTTAGAGAGTTATTATAAGAGTCAAACCACACAATGCAATAAAACAAGAGTATTCAAAAAATACTTGTTGATTCTGTTGAATAGATGTGTTTCCTCAAGTTCAAAATTAGGGTTAGCTATGTGCAGGGTGAGTTACGTGTAGATAGTATTTGTGTGTGTATGAAAAATCTGAGATGAGCAAATAAATCATGGAATGTATAAATAGTGGGATTTGTTTTATGATTTTAAGGACATTAATAATTTATGCTCTTCAGTAAAGGTAATAATATAAACATGGATTTCAAGTTCTTTACTTGTTTGTCTTGTAAAATAACCAACATTTATGTTTATTTTTAGAAACCATTACCTTCTTCAAACCATGAAATGGAAACATTCTTTGAACCTGACAAGGTACCTATATCACGATTTAATGAAAAGACCTATTTATCAACAGAAGATATTTTACGTGGTTATTGGAAAATTTCCGTAAGTTTTTATTGTTTCACGGTTACAAAAATCCCTGTTTCTAATTTGTTTTGTTTGTGGATGTCACAGAAATCTAACTTGGTGTATACAATAAAAACTTGTGTCTTTTATTGAACAAACACTATTATGTGTTTACCTGTTTTAGCTATGTTTGTCATAATCTTAAATAATTAATAACAAACAGTAATTTTTCTGTTGGGTTGATTGTCCGGTAGACATTTTCTGATTTATGAGTTAGTCTTCCAACTTTGTTAAGTTGATAAAATAATAACTGCTTGGTCTGTTGACTGTAAAATGTTATATATTATACTGCTAGTATTGTGTTGCATTACCTTGAATATTGTGAACAAAGGATAATAATATTATTATAATAATATAATATTATGCTTTTGGACAAAATAATTTCAATTTTTCATAACTGAAATAAAAGTGTGTTTACTTTGATAGCAGTGATATTTAAAACTAATATAATGATTCTTTCATTCTATATCTCTCTTGTCACTTGTCACTTTTATTTGGATAATAGTTGATTCCATAATTTGTGTGTGTTTCTAAGTTTTCTAGCATCTATACTGTTATAAGTTTCAAATGGTAGCTCTTGGTGTGGCCATAGGTTTCAGAATTTTCTTACAGACCTGTGTAAGATCTTGTTAAATAGATATATATCCAAGCAAGAGACATACTTTTCTAATTGGTTGTTTGTCTGGTATTTGGATGGACATACAGTGTATCCTTTTTGCTGCATGTTTGATGAGATAACATGTCAGAGTTGTGAGGAGGAACCAGAAGGTAGGTTCTTTTTCACTTTCATATCCTGATATTTATCTGTTAACTTATTTTCATTGGCCCTGTACATGTTACTTTCAGAACTCTGTGTTGTTATTGAGTCTTTTCGTGGTGTGTCATCTCTACTTTATGAATTGTAAATGAAAGTTTGTCTATTTCCTATCATGTTATTGACTTTAGATGTGATGTTCCTTTTTAAAATGATTTGATATCTGACTTATTCTTAGAAAGATTTCACACTTTATGTATTTAAGATTTTATCTGGGTACCTATTTATAAGAAGGTTTCACATCTGACTGCTTATTATGTAGATTTGATATTTGACAACATATTCTGAGGAACATTTGACACCTGACTATTGATACTTATTAAAGACTTAGCATCCAACTATGTACTATGTATTCTTAATAAAGTTGAACATCTGACTGTGTGTTTTATTATTATTACCCATTGTCTGGGAACAGACTACATTTGCACTGCTATTAGATGGATGTTTGTGACTTGATCTTTTAATCACACCTTTCAGTTTATATTCTTGTATATTTCTGTAATCACATTATTGTGTTTATAACCCTTTTGTCTGTTTCTATAACACTACCTCTATATCTATACATATAACCCTTTGTCTGTTTCTGTAACACTACCTCTATATCTATATATATTACTCTTTTGTCTGTTTCTATAACACTACCTCTATATCTATGCATATAACCCTTTCGTTTGTTTCTATAACACTACCTCTATATCTATATATATTACTCTTTTGTCTCTTTCTATAACACTACCTCTATATCTATGCATATAACCCTTTCGTTTGTTTCTATAACACTACCTCTATATCTATACATACAACCCTTTTCGCCTGTTTCTATAACACTACCTTTATATCTGTACATATAACCCTTTTGTTTGTTTCTATAACACTACTTCTATATCTATACATATAACTCTTTTGTCTGTTTCTATAACACTACCTCTATATCTATACATATAACTCTTTCATTTGTTTCTATAACACTACATCTATATCTATACATATAACCCTTTTGTCTGTTTCTATAACACTACTTCTATATCTATACATATAACCCTTTTGTCTGTTTCTATAACACTACCTCTATATCTATACATATAACCCTTTCATTTGTTTCTATAACACTACATCTATATCTATACATATAACCCTTTTGTCTGTTTCTATAACACTACTTCTATATCTATACATATAACCTTTTTGTTTGTTTCTATAACACTATTTCTATATCTATACATATAACCCTTTTGTTTGTTTCTATAACACTACCTCTATATCTGTACATATAACCCTTTCATCTGTTTCTATAACACTACCTCTATATCTATACATATAACTCCTTTTTTCTGTTTCTATAACACTACCTCTATATCTATACAGATAACCCTTTGTTTCTATAACAATACCTCTATATCTATACATATAACCCTTTGTCTGTTTCTATAACACTACTTCTATATCTATACATATAACCCTTTTGTTTGTTTCTATAACACTACCTCTATATCTATACATATAACCCTTTCATCTGTTTCTATAACACTACCTCTATAACTATACATATAACCCTTTTGTTTGTTTCTATAACACTACCTCTATATCTATACATATAACCCTTTTGTCTGTTTCTATAACACTACCTCTATATCTATACATATAACCCTTTTGTCTGTTTCTATAACACTACCTCTATATCTATACATGTAACCCTTTCATCTGTTTCTATAACACTACCTCTATATCTATACAGATAACCCTTTGTTTCTATAACACTACCTCTATATCTATACATATAACCTTTTTGTCTGTTTCTATAACACTACCTCTATATCTATACATATAACCCTTTTGTTTGTTTCTATAACACTACCTCTATATTTATACATATAACCCTTTTGTCTGTTTCTATAACACTACCTCTATATCTATAGATATAACCCTTTCATCTGTTTCTATAACACTACCTCTATAACTATACATATAACCCTTTTGTTTGTTTCTATAACACTACCTCTATATTTATACATATAACCCTTTCATCTGTTTCTATAACACTACCTCTATAACTATACATATAACCCTTTTGTTTGTTTCTATAACACTACCTCTATATCTATACATATAACCCTTTCGCTTGTTTCTATAACACTACCTCTATATCTAATACATGTAACCCTTTGTCTGTTTCTATAACACTACCTCTATATCTATACATATAACCCTTTGTCTGTTTCTATAACACTACCTCTATATCTATACATATAACTCCTTTTTTCTGCTTCTGTATTTATACCATGTAACTCTTTTGTTCATTTCTGTAGCTCCATGTATTTGTTTGTAGCACATGTCTATAATATTATCTTTTTGTTTGTACCATCTGTTTGGAACAATATCTTTGTGTTTGTACTATGTGTTTGTGTTTTTATCACCTAACCCATTTATCTACACTTTATAATTATATTTTGCTTCATGCTAACAGCTAGTGTTTTGAAAGTAAGGTATGTTTTACACCTTATTTAATGTTGTTTCATTTACACTGTTGGATCGAACGTTTAATTTATATGTAATTATAGTCTTATTATAGAGGTTGTTTTACATTGATAAATTAGTGTATGGACTTAGGACTAACTTATCTGAATATTCGAAGAGGACTGAACCTTTCAAGATACTGTTGGACTTATGGTAAAGCAAGGTTGATTGTATTGAAGTCACCCAAGTTATGAAACATACTTATCTTTGTTAAGAAGGATGTATGAACAGTATAGTTAATTAGCTATCCTTATAACTGGGTTGTTTTGATCTAAACTTGTAGCTTAATTTGATCAGAATTTGATATTGAAATCAGTGAGAGCCTTATTTTTCAAAAGTGTTTATGTTTGTTAAATGTTTATGTAACTGTTTACCTTCATCCAATAATATTGTCTTTTTACTTCTAATCAGTAATTAATCTCAAAATGAAACTATTTGACCAAGAATGTTCCATATGAGTTTTAAAAAGTATATTTTCTGTATACTTTCTATATGAACAGTTACTACATCAGAACTGTTGACAGTTTTGCATAGAATTATGATTGTAATGTGTAATACAAACAGACTTTTGGTTAATAGTTTCTGATTAATTATATAAATTGTGTTTAATTCTGTACACATCCATGTTTTTTTCAGTGTCGATTAAGGTTCCTGTCATCTGCATTTCAGCGATGGCTTGCCAGTTATGTCAGCTTGGTTGTGTTCTGGAGTTGTATATATCTAGTGTATTGGGTGAATAATACTGCTACAGCATATGATATTGTACAGTTTGTTGTGCCTTTAATAATATTACCTCTTCTGTGTTCTGCTCTAGCCGAGGTAAATTTGGAAGGGCAGAGGCTATCGAAGGTAACTAAATATAAACAAAATGTGATCTAAGGTGTTTTGTTATAAGCCCAGTATGATGTTTGTTTAATGTTATGTTTTTAATAAAATATTTAATTGGACCTGTTTGTGTTTTGTTAAACACATTTGTTTAATGTTATGTTTTTAATAAAATATTTAATTGGACCTGTTTGTTCCAGGTTTAAATTTCTTGTAGAATTTTATGGTAACAAGTTGTAAGTTCTTTGTTTTCAGTTTTAATCTTAACACAAAATATAAATACTTACTGATTTTCAAGGTTTTTATGGGTTTTGTTTGTGTTCAATATCTTGTGTCTTTGTTTGTACAGGTACCAAGCCCATAATATATTATATGACTTGATGAATGTTTGAATGATAATGGGTTAGTGGATGAGACAGCCCATAATATATTATATCACTTGATGAATGTTTGAATGATAATGGGTTAGTGGATGAGACAGCCCATAATATATTATATGACTTGATGAATGTTTGAATGATAATGGGTTAGTGGATGAGACAGCCCATAATATATTATATCACTTGATGAATGTTTGAATGATAATGGGTTAGTGGATGAGACAGCCCATAATATATTATATGACTTGATGAATGTTTGAATGATAATGGGTTAGTGGATGAGACAGCCCATAATATATTATATGACTTGATGAATGTTTGAATGATAATGGGTTAGTGGATGAGACAGCCCATAATATATTATATGACTTGATGAATGTTTGAATGATAATGGGTTAGTGGATGAGACAGCCCATAATATATTATATCACTTGATGAATGTTTGAATGATAATGGGTTAGTGGATGAGACAGCCCATAATATATTATATGACTTGATGAATGTTTGAATGATAATGGGTTAGTGGATGAGACAGCCCATAATATATTATATGACTTGATGAATGTTTGAATGATAATGGGTTAGTGGATGAGACAGCCCATAATATATTATATGACTTGATGAATGTTTGAATGATAATGGGTTAGTGGATGAGACAGCCCATAATATATTATATGACTTGATGAATGTTTGAATGATAATGGGTTAGTGGATGAGACAGCCCATAATATATTATATGACTTGATGAATGTTTGAATGATAATGGGTTAGTGGATGAGACAGCCCATAATATATTATATGACTTGATGAATGTTTGAATGATAATGGGTCAGTGGATGAGACAGCTTAAATCAGTGTAACTCTACTCTTGCAACCATCTTATAGGTCCATGGATTTTCACAAAAACTTAACAAAACTGAGAGAATTTTATTATGTAAATGACATTTTTTGGTTGTACTCACATTTTATTGGTCAGCAATAATGTATGGAGACACCAAGGTATTGCAAGGGCTAGAAAAGCTGACCTATTTTGATCAATAGATTCCTTGTTGTTGTTACACCTAATGTTAAATTCTATTTTACTTGTATGGTTTTATTTTCTATAACGTGTTAAATACAGGCAAAAAATATGTTGTTCAGTGAGTGGCTTAAACAAGGAATTCAAATTTATATTTAACGTCTACCACATACCCAAAGTGTTGATAGCATGTCATTTAAAAATTATTGATATTTTTTAAACAAGCTAGTTTACTCATCGTGTTTGAGTTTAATTAGAGATCATTGTTAACAGGTTAACGATCCTGTAGTTCACTTATCCTATTACAGTTTAATTAGAAATTATTGTTAACAGGTTAACAATCCTCTAGTTTACTCATCCTGTACCAGTTTAATTAAAGATTATTGTTGGGAAGTATACAGGTTAACAATCCTCCAGTTTACTCATCCTGTTCCAGTTTAATTAGAGATCATCGTTGGGAAGTATACAGGGTAACGATCCTGTAGTTTACTTATCCTGTTTGAGTTTAATTAGAGATCGTCGTTGGGAAGTATACAGGTTAACGATCCTCTAGCTCACTTATCCTGTTTGAGTTTAATTAGAGATCATTGTTGGGAAGTATACAGGTTAACAATCCTCTAGTTTACTTATTCTGTTGCAGTTTAATTAGAGATCATCATTGGGAGTATATAGGTTAACAATCCTCTAGTTTACTTATTCTGTTAGAGTTTAATTAGAGATCATCATTGGGAGTATACAGGTTAACAATCCTCTAGTTTACTTATTCTGTTAGAGTTTAATTAGAGATCATCGTTGGGAGTATACAGGTTAACGATCCTCTCGTTTACTTATCCTGTTGCAGTTTAATTAGAAATTATTGCTGGGAAGTATACAGGTTAACGATCCTCTAGCTTACTTATCCTGTTTGAGTTTAATTAGAGATCATTGTTGGGAAGTATACAGGTTAACAATCCTCTAGTTTACTTATTCTGTTGCAGTTTAATTAGAGATTATCATTGGGAGTATACAGGTTAACAATCCTCTAGTTTACTTATTCTGTTAGAGTTTAATTAGAGATCATCATTGGGAGTATACAGGTTAACAATCCTCTAGTTTACTTATTCTGTTAGAGTTTAATTAGAGATCATCATTGGGAGTATACAGGTTAACAATCCTCTAGTTTACTTATTCTGTTAGAGTTTAATTAGAGATCATCATTGGGAGTATACAGGTTAACAATCCTCTAGTTTACTTATTCTGTTAGAGTTTAATTAGAGATCATCGTTGGGAGTATACAGGTTAATGATCCTCTCGTTTACTTATCCTGTTGCAGTTTAATTAGAAATTATTGCTGGGAAGTATACAGTTTAACGATCCTCTAGTTTACTTATCCTGTTACAGTTTAATTAGAGAATTGTATGTGATACCTCTTAGAATGGCATCATTTGGAAGTACATTGGTTAACCCTTTTGCAATAAGTGAGGTGTCAAAGGCCATGTCATCGCATTTGTTGTCTTGCATTCCAAATCTCATTTAACTAATATTTTATGATTTTATGTCAAGAAGTTTGAAATCAAACTGTAGATTATAATTCAAATTTTAATATTATATATGAATGAATTACTTTATTTAAAAGTTAATATTAAAAGGACACATTTAAATATAGATATTAATGAAACATGTGGTATACTTAATGCAGCACTGTTTAAAATTAGATGTTTGTGGTGTCAAAATACTTAGTTTATAATATTATACAAATTAGGAATTCAAGTTACTAATATTGACAAGTTAGAATATAAAATAAGGACCTTGTATCTTTTTATTTTGTTGAGATATAGCTCATGTACTGAGTGGCCCCTTTCAACCATAATCTGCAGGTAGTGGGTTTGAATCTCCATCAAGCAAACATGCTCATCCTTTTAACTGTGGTGGCTTTATATACTGATAGTAAATCCCTAAGAGTTGGCAGTGGGTGGTGATGACTAGCTGCCTTCCCTCTTGTCTTCCACTGTTGAATTTGGGATGGCTAGTGCAGGTAACCCTTGTGTAGCTTTGAGAGAATTCAAAAGAAATCCAAACTCTTCGATACTTCTTAATGTGGTCGGCAGTGCAGAACATCATGTGAAAACAGTATATTTGTTGACAGTTAGATTCTCTTTGTATTATATCAAAATATCTTTCAGTTTTACCATTATGAATCCTGATTTTAGTTTTATTACAGTAAATGATCTTAAGCCTACAGTGTTGAGCTGTATTTGTTTGTTGTCAGAAGAAGAGAGATATGGAAGTAGAACACAACTGCACATGAAGAAGTCTCGCAGTGTGAGACTAGATAACTGAAAATCGTGAAATGTGTATATTCTTTAAGTCCAGAAATGTACGTGCTATATTGTACTTTATTTTCATGAATGATTGATTTGCTCTGTGTTCACTGATGTGTTGACAAACCTATCTTCATAGCATGCACACACACTTCAGTGAGTATAGAACAATACACATAATACAAAAAACAAAATAGAGCTATAATAATTATTTGTTTATTTTAGTGACTATTTTTATGTAATAGTTAAAATTTTTTAAACTGTTTCCTCACTTCATTCTGATGTTTGTACAGGACCTCACAAAGTCTTCCAGTAGGTTTCTAGATTTAAGTTTCACGAAACTGTTAGAAAATATAAAAATATTTAAATTTTTTTTTTAATTACTAGTTTTTAGTTGATATATTAAGCAGTTTTCTTGTTAACTACTTTAACGAAGTTCTCTGTGTTTTAGTGTATCTGTCCAGCTGGAGACAGAATTCATTTGATCCAGTTTCTGACACAGAATCCTCTTCAGTTGACAGTAAGTTGTTTATCCAGTTGTGAATTTTTTATTCAGATTGTTCAGTTTGTGGTGTAGTATTAGTTGAATTTAAAATTAGCTTTGAGCTTTTCTCTCAGTGTCATAAATTTAGAAATTTATATACTGTGTTTTATATTATAAAATGCTATAATCTGTGTCGTGTAATAAGCAGCAGTGTGTTTAATAACCATACAAAATGAGGTGATATTTATAGTACCCAGGAAATATTTAGGGTGGACGTTTGATATTAATATGGTTACACCATGAACTATGGAACTATAATGACTGTTCTCTTTATTCCCTTTAGGCTTATGGTTACACCATGAACTACCGAACTATAATGACTGTTCTCTTTATTCCCTTTAGGTTTATGGTTACACCATGAACTACCGAACTATAATGACTGTTCTCTTTATTCCCTTTAGGTTTATGGTTACACCATGAACTACTGAACTATAATGACTGTTCTCTTTATTCCCTTTAGGTTTATGGTTACACCATGAACTATGGAACTATAATGACTGTTCTCTTTATTCCCTTTAGGTTTATGGTTACACCATGAACTACTGAACTATAATGACTGTTCTCTTTATTCCCTTTAGGTTTATGGTTACACCATGAACTATGGAACTATAATGACTGTTCTCTTTATTCCCTTTAGGTTTATGGTTACACCATGAACTACTGAACTATAATGACTGTTCTCTTTATTCCCTTTAGGTTTATGGTTACACCATGAACTACTGAACTATAATGACTGTTCTCTTTATTCCCTTTAGGTTTATGGTTACACCATGAACTATGGAACTATAATGACTGTTCTCTTTATTCCCTTTAGGTTTATGGTTACACCATGAACTATGGAACTATAATGACTGTTCTCTTTATTCCCTTTAGGTTTATGGTTACACCATGAACTAAGGAACTATAATGACTGTTCTCTTTATTCCCTTTAGGTTTATGGTTACACCATGAACTACTGAACTATAATGACTGTTCTCTTTATTCCCTTTAGGTTTATGGTTACACCATGAACTACTGAACTATAATGACTGTTCTCTTTATTCCCTTTAGGTTTATGGTTACACCATGAACTACTGAACTATAATGACTGTTCTCTTTATTCCCTTTAGGTTTATGGTTACACCATGAACTATGGAACTATAATGACTGTTCTCTTTATTCCCTTTAGGTTTATGGTTACACCGTGAACTATGGAACTATAATGACTGTTCTCTTTATTCCCTTTAGGTTTATGGTTACACCATGAACTAAGGAACTATAATGACTGTTCTCTTTATTCCCTTTAGGTTTATGGATACACCATGAACTACTGAACTATAATGACTGTTCTCTTTATTCCCTTTAGGTTTATGGTTATGTCATGAACTACTGAACTATAATGACTGTTCTCTTTATTCCCTTTAGGTTCATGGTTACACCATGAACTATGGAACTATAATGACTGTTCTCTTTACTCCCTTTAGGTTTAACGTTATACCATGAACTATGGAACTATAATGACTGTTCTCTTTATTCCCTTTAGGTTTATGGTTACACCATGAACTACCGAACTATAATGACTGTTCTTTATATGCAAAAACGGCTCGTTTGGGCTGAGAAAACACTTTACATAGAAGAGCGAACAACGTTTCGACCTTCTTCGGTCATCGTCAGGTTCACAAAGAAAGAGGTAACTGACCGGAAGCTGACCACATGTTTGAAAGGGGTTGTGTAACTGTGTGTCGAAATGTAGAGGGCGGTATTAGATGTTTGAATATATAATTTTATTTATTATATTAATATAGGTATAAAGGCGTTCCTTTATATTGGTTTATTTTGGGTTTAAGTTGTTGTATAAGTAAGGCTTCTTTAATTTTACGTTTGTTTATGTTTGTTTCTTTATTTAGTATTTGAGTGTTTTCTATGGTTATGTTGTGTTTATTTGACTTGCAGTGTTCGAAAACGTGTGAAGGTGACTTTTTATGTTCTTTGAATCTGGTTTCCATTTTTCTACTTGTTTCTCCAATATAGAAGTCGTGGCAGTTATCACATTGTATTTTATAAATAATGTTGGTGTGGTGTTTGTCAGTGTAGTTTTTACATAGTATAGACCTCAGTTTTGTGCCGGGTTTTTGAATAAATTTGGTATTAATGGAATGTCATATTTTGTGACTAATTTTTGCCAAATGTTGGTTATTTGTTTGCTGATGTCGGGAATATATGGTATACAGCAGTATATGGTTTAGTGGTTTTTTTGATTCTGTGAGCTGTATTTACTTTAGTTGGTTGATTTTGCTTTCTGTCTAGGTGTGTAATGCGTATAATGTTTTCTACGGTTTGTGGAGGAAACTTATTGATGTTAGTGAACTATTGTTTTATTTTGTCTAATTCATCGTTAATTTTATCTGGTGAGCATAGTTTATGGCTGTGTTTATTTGGTTTCTTAGTATGTTGAGTTTTTTGTTTTGTTTCATGTGCTGGAGTCCCAAGGAATGTATAGTCCAGTATGGGTGATTTTTTCGGTGGATTTCTGTTTGAAATTGTGTATCAGTTCTTTTAATTTTGAGGTTAAGAAATGATATTTGATTGTTTTCTTCCTGTTCACATGTGAAGTTGATGTTGGGATGTATAGAGTTAATGTGATTGAAAAAATTAAGTATGTGTTCTGTAGATTTGAATCCCTTTACCGTGTCATCTACATATCTATACCAGTATAGTGGTGGTTGTAATGCTGTGTTAATTGCTTGTGTTTCAACTTGTGTCATAAAAATATTGGCTAGAACTGGTGATACTGGGTTGCCCATGCTTTAGCCGTTTGTTTGTATATAGTTTTGGTTCGTAGAACATGAAGTTTGTCTTTATTCCGTGGTGAATTCTATGAGGGTTGCTAACTGGTTACTGGGAATTTCTATAGTTGGGTTAGGGTCCTGGGATATAGAGTTCTAAGGCTATCTTGCAGGCTTCAGTGGTTGGAACCTGTAAAGAGGGATATAACATCGAAACTGGCCATTAAGGCTTTATGATTAAGTTGATTTAGATTAGACTTGAAATTAAAAGAGTCTTTGATAAATGAGCTGGCTGATGTTACATATTTGGAGAATGCCCATGCTATGTATTTACCAAGGTTGTAATTAAACGATTCATATGTGGACATTATTGGTCGTAATGGACAATCTGGTTTATGAGGGTTTGGGGATGCCATTATATTATTTGACTGTGTCGTGATTCGGTTTTCGTAGGTAGGAATAAAGTGTTTGTGAAATTGTGTTGGCTTTTTTCATTTGTAGTAGTAATTTGTTCAGTTAGCGTCTCGTGTGTCTTTGTTGGATTTGTGTGTATTGGTTTAAATTTGTTAGGTGTCTGATAGGATGTTATTCATTTTTTGGATGTATTCATTCGTGTTCATTATGACTATAAGCGTTACCTTTATCTGCTTTTAGAATTTTTATGTTTTGTCTTGTTTTAGGTTTTTTATGCAATTAATGTCTCTTTTGTAAGGTTGTTTTTCAGTTTTTCTGTTTTGTGAAATTTGTGAAAAACAAATAACCAACATTTGGTAAAATTAGTCACAAAATATGACATTCCAATTAATACCAAATTTATTCAAAAACCGGAACAAAACTGAGGTCTATACTATGTAAAAACTACACTGACAAACACCACACCAACATTATTTATAAAATACAATGTGATAACTGCCACGACTTCTATATTGAGAAACAAGTAGAAAAATGGAAACCAGATTCAAAGAACATAAAAAGTCACCTTCACACGTTTTCGAACACTGCAAGTCAAATAAACACAACATAACCATAGAAAACACTCAAATACTAAATAAAGAAACAAACATAAACAAACGTAAAATTAAAGAAGCCTTACTTATACAACAACTTAAACCCAAAATAAACCAATATAAATGACTGTCTCTTTATACCTATATTAATATAATAAATAAAATTATATATTCAAACATCTAATACTGCCCTCTACATTAGGACACACAGTTACACAACCCCTTTCAAACATGTGGTCAGCTTCGGTCAGTTACCTCTTTCTTTTGTGAACCTGACGATGACCGAAGAAGGTCGATAAACGTTGTTCATTCTTCTATGTAAAGTGTTTTCTCAGCCCAAACGAGCCGTTTTTGCATATAAATTTCTCAACAAGTGGGTTTCTCGTCATCACTGATTATAATGACTGTTCTCTTTATTCCCTTTAGGTTTATGGTTATGCCATGAACTATGGAACTATAATGACTGTTCTCTTTATTCCCTTTAGGTTTATGGTTATGCCATGAACTATGGAACTATAATGACTGTTCTCTTTATTCCCTTTAGGTTTATGGTTATGCCATGAACTATGGAACTATAATGACT
Source organism: Tachypleus tridentatus (assembly GCF_004210375.1). Lineage (NCBI taxonomy): Eukaryota > Metazoa > Arthropoda > Merostomata > Xiphosura > Limulidae > Tachypleus > Tachypleus tridentatus. The sequence goes on along the minus strand of NC_134827.1, from coordinate 48,260,493 downwards.
GTTCTCTTTATTCCCTTTAGGTTTATGGTTATGCCATGAACTATGGAACTATAATGACTGTTCTCTTTATTCCCTTTAGGTTTATGGTTACACCATGAACTATGGAACTATAATGACTGTTCTCTTTATTCCCTTTAGGTTTATGGTTACACCATGAACTACTGAACTATAATGACTGTTCTCTTTATTCCCTTTAGGTTTATGGTTACACCATGAACTATGGAACTATAATGACTGTTCTCTTTATTCCCTTTAGGTTTATGGTTATGCCATGAACTACTGAACTATAATGACTGTTCTCTTTATTCCCTTTAGGTTTATGGTTACACCATGAACTACTGAACTATAATGACTGTTCTCTTTATTCCCTTTAGGTTTATGGTTATGCCATGAACTATGGAACTATAATGACTGTTCTCTTTATTCCCTTTAGGTTTATGGTTACACCATGAACTACTGAACTATAATGACTGTTCTCTTTATTCCCTTTAGGTTTATGGTTACACCATGAACTACTGAACTATAATGACTGTTCTCTTTATTCCCTTTAGGTTTATGGTTACACCATGAACTACTGAACTATAATGACTGTTCTCTTTATTCCCTTTAGGTTTATGGTTACACCATGAACTACTGAACTATAATGACTGTTCTCTTTATTCCCTTTAGGTTTATGGTTACACCATGAACTACTGAACTATAATGACTGTTCTCTTTATTCCCTTTAGGTTTATGGTTATACCATGAACTTTGGAACTATAATGACTGTTCTCTTTATTCCCTTTAGGTTTATGGTTACACCATGAACTACTGAACTATAATGACTGTTCTCTTTATTCCCTTTAGGTTTATGGTTATGCCATGAACTATGGAACTATAATGACTGTTCTCTTTGCCATTCTTGTTGCTTTCATTTCACGTCTAGTTGTTGCAGAGATTAACAGCTGATTAAGAGTGTCACCAAAGTACCAAATGTGTGATGTATGCATAGCTATTTTGTTTATTCTTATAATGAGGTAATTGAACAAATGTAAAGAACTGTACATATAAAAGTGATGTTTGTGTCATGTTAATAATATTTTATAAGCATTTGTAATATATTAAATTATAAATTTTGATATTTTAATTTACAAATTATACACTCTCTTTTAGAAATAATTATAAAACTGATTATTGTAATGAGACTTAACTTTTATATATGAAATTTTTAATATGGGAAAAAGCATGCAGTTTATGGGAACCTGTACTTATGTTTTTATTCTGTTGTAAGAAATTTTGAAACATAAATAAAGTAACTTGTAAGCTTTAGTTTTAGTGTGGTTAATTATTATTTTAAGAATGATTCTGAAGCTGATGATCATACTTATTTAGTTCTATGTTAACCATAAACCATTGTTTAGTTTTTGCTAGCCATTAAACATTGTTTAGTTTTCTGTTAGCCACCAAATATTATTTAGCTTTCTATTAACCATCAAAAATTGTTTAGTTTCCTGCTAGCCGTCAAACACTGTTAAGTTTACAAGGCATTGTTTATGTAATGAAGTTTTAATAATCAGGAAAAAAAACATAATCTGCTCCAAGTTTGTTCATTGTTAGTTATGGTCATTGATCTAACATTTCTCCGAGTTTCCATTTTTGTTATCATAATAAGAGGTAATTTTGGCACAGTATTCAGAAAGATTGACAACATGCCAAACACAACTTTTAAAGGTGTTTTTCCTCCCATTGATTTGTGAAAAATGCCACAAGATGTTTTACAGCTACCAAGTAACTTGTATATCACCCTGTATTGCTGTTCATCACTAGGTATCGTACATACAGTTCTCTACAGTTGGTCTTCCTTTCTTGGAAATTTGTATATGCATGACTTCTGTCAGTTTTACAAATGAATATCTATCTTGATTATGTGGCATCTTGTTGCTTTTACCATGGCTGGTATATGATTTGAAGTCCTTTTCCTGGAGGTCCTGGTATCCCAAGTTGATCCATATTCCTTTACTTTCCAATGTCATTAGGTACAAGTGGTACAATTTTAATATAACATATTAAACCATCTGTAGAACAAGTGATTACATGGATTTTCACTTTACTAACTTTACTAATCGATACAATAAAAATAATTGTAACTGGTAAATTAGTGATGGTTTATTATCTTATCAAAACCTAAATACCTTTAGTAGAAAAGGTTACAGCTTATGTAGATGAAGGTAAGATTGTAGATTTGATATATCTAGATTTTCAGAAAGCATTTAACAAGATGCCACATAAAAGACTTGGAAAAAAATTTCTGTAGGTGTGAGGGATAAGTTAGCACATTGAATAGAATAGTGGCTGGATGGAACAGTACAGAGGGCTATTACAAACTGATCAAACTGGATTAATGATACAAGTGGGGTACCTCAAGGCTCAGTCTTAGGATCTTTGCTCTATTTTGATTTACATCAATGATGTAGATGAATGAATGATCAATAAATTGCTTAAATATGCTGATAATATCAAGATATTTGGTGTCACTGGCTGTGATGAGAACACTGCTAGTTTAAAAAAAGATTTAAATCATTTATTGAGTTGGCAAATAAATAGCAGATGGGTTTTAATTATAATAAACGTAAGTTAATGCATGTGTGTTGTTATTATAATTTGGATGGGAATAAGTTTTAACAGTGTTATGTAAGAAAGGGATATTGATGTTATCAGTGTCATCCCAACAGTTTTAGTGGTAAGGCAAATAGGATTTCAGGTTGTATCAACAAAAATATTAAATAGAAGTCTACAAATGTTATACAGCTCGCTGGTTAGACAGTATGTGAAATATTGTGTCCAGTCTTGGTCTTCATACCTTAAAAAATACATTGAATTACTGGAAAGTGTTCAGAGAAAGGTCACTAGAATATTGTCTGGGATGTGGGGTTATCATACAAGGAGAGGCTCAAACCTCTCAAATTGTTTTTTCTTAAAAAAAGAAAAGTTAGAAGGGATTTAGGTGTTTAAGATTGTAGGGGGGAATTAATAGTGTTGATACATCCTCTTTTCCATGTTAAACAGAGAGAATAGTAGAAGTAGGGGACACAAATATAAGTTTTGGGAGGGTTAGAGTCATTGTCAGCTGACAGTTTTATTTTTCTAGCAGTGTGGTTGGTCTTTGGAATGGGTTGTCTTCAGATGTTGTAAATTTAAATAAGTTTAACATAAATCTTGATAAAAGTATATGAATGATAAGGGTTGGCTTTGAGGTTTTAGTCTTTTAAATAGTTTTAATATAGTTATAGGATAGGACAGCCTAGATGAACCAGTAAATCCCTCAACTTTATAATATGTTACAAGACACAAACGTATTTTATTTTCACTTTACTCGCACAAAAACACAATAATTGAATTGCTTACAAGGACAACATTTCTTATTGTCTTAAAACTTTTCTCTCTATGTACTCCAACTGGTCACATGTTTTCAGTAAGTGCCATTATCATTGGCCAGTTTGCAGGAGAAACATGAATGATTTTTTTTTTTTTTTTGTATTAAACTTAAGTGATAGATGATCTAACTAAATGTATTACTCAATTGTTGGCACAGTTAACTCTATAACCTGGTTGTTGAATAGGGTACACCTGTGGTCCAGCTATAGGCCTGGCTGAATCTATGACCTGATTAAACCTGTAACCATATTGTTGGCATGATGACTCTTAACCTTCTTGTACTTACATCTGGACTTCTAGTTGAAGTCACAATGTCACAACATGGATGTTCACTGTACATTAATATAATCATCTCACATTCTAGGTCATGTGGTATTGTTGTTGGTCATTTTCTGTTGTATTTTGTAACATACGTAAGACTACCCCTTGTATTATAGTATTTATTGGATTTCTTTTTGCTTGAAGCACGGGTGGTTAGCTCTTCTATATCCTGGAGAGACTTTGTGTTAACGGTATTTAAATTATATATGATTCTCATTTGGTTATTCAAATTACATTATCATCCTTTTTAATTTTATCTCTAGGGTTTTATTATGTAAAAACTGCCTTATTTATGTATGAATTGGTACCTCACACAACATTGTTACATAAAAGTTGTGTATGACTGAAAGAAGACAGCAACTCACTTAGTTGTTACCTCACAACAATGTTATCTATAAGTTGTATGTGACTGTAAGAAGACAGCAACTCACTCAGTTGTTACCTCACAACAATGTTATCTATAAGTTGTATGTGACTGTAAGAAGACAGCAACTCACTCAGTTGTTACCTCACAACAATGTTATCTATAAGTTGTATGTGACTGTAAGAAGACAGCAACTCACTCAGTTGTTACCTCACAACAATGTTATCTATAAGTTGTATGTGACTGTAAGAAGACAGCAACTCACTCAGTTGTTACCTCGCACAACATTGTTATCTATAAGTTGTATGTGACTGTAAGAAGACAGCAACTCACTCAGTTGTTACCTCACAACAAAGTTATCTATAAGTTGTATGTGACTGTAAGAAGACAGCAACTCACTCAGTTGTTACATCATAACAATGTTATCTATAAGTTGTATGTGACTGTAAGAAGACAGCAACTCACTCAGTTGTTACCTCGCACAACATTGTTATCTATAAGTTGTATGTGACTGTAAGAAGACAGCAACTCACTCAGTTGTTACCTCACAACAAAGTTATCTATAAGTTGTATGTGACTGTAAGAAGACAGCAATTCACTCAGTTGTTACCTCGCACAACACTGTTATCTATAAGTAGCATGTGACTGTAAGAAGACAGCAACTGGTGAAAACCCATCTTTACAGAGATATGACATCACATGTGGAATATGGATTCCCTGAGCACTTAGCAGCAGGTGTTCATCTTTTACCGATGTCCAAAACTCAGTTCCATGTACTGCCGAATTTTGTTTTTAAAGTCTTGTCAGAAGACATTTCAGTAAGAGTTCCTTCTTTTGCATAAGTAAATTAAGATGGAACCTTAGACTTGAGTGGATCTTGGATTTTTGCAAACTTCTCTATATTTTTTGGAAAGTAATTGTCAAACCAGTCACTGAGGTGTGTTAGGTGCTCCTCAAAAACAGATTTTAGTTTGTAGGTCAGATCAACTTCATTGGATGTAACAAACTGCTTCTGTAACAGGGAGAAACAGTCTTTTCCATCATCTTCATTCACTTTTCTTCTCCATAGTAGTAAGTTTTTTCTGAAGGCTGGCACCTTCTCTGTGAGTTTCAGAATATGTGTTGCTTCCCTGCTGAGAGAGATTCAACACATTCAGTTTTTTGAAGACATCACACATGTGCTAATTTTGACAAAAACATCCAATAGGTTTATAGCACACTCTTTTTCATCTTCATCGAGATAAAAGTAGAGTTGCTGTCGTAATTCGAACACACGGGACAGCACATTTCAACAGGAGAGTGTCCCAAGCTACAGTAGTATAACAGAGATGTGTGTGCTCAGACCCCATATCTGCACATAGGTTTTTAAGACAACTCGCCTTCTGCAGCCGAGTTTTTATAAAGTTCACCACTTTTAACACACTTTTCAGGACTAGGTTTAGTGGAATTTTGCTTCGTATGAGTGCCTGCAATCCTCCATAACAACTGGACATAGAGCCACCACCATCGGTACAGACGGTAACAAAATTAGTCCAGTCTAAGTTGTTTTCACACATAAAAGTGTCAAGGATCTCAAGTCTTGAATCTTTGTACCTGCAGTGATACTTTTACAAAAGAGAAGTTCTTCCAAAATGTTGTCACCGTCCACGAACCATGCATCGCTCATCAACTGAGCATACTTGTCACGATTTGTCGTCTCTTCTAGCTGTAACCAGAATTCCTTTCATTGTTTTCAATTAGCTGATCGTTGAGGTCTTAGACCACGTGTTGGATCCTGCAATTGATGGTGTTGTTCGATAAAGCACCTTTGAAAGCAGTCTTCCTGCAGATTCACCAATCATACATTCACTCTATCCACTGCAGCTGGTAAAAGTAGTTCTACAATGTTACGTATCGCTACTCTGTATGCCACCTTGTAGGATGCTAGCAAAGCATTGCATGGTGTTGATGCGTGTTTCAAAATAGTACATTTTTGTTCTTTCAATTATTTTAACTATCTGGTAAAACAATCATGGGATTTGCTAGCCATGTTAGGATGATTGGTCTCTAAGTGGCATTTTAGTTTACTTGGAAGCACGCCCTCTGGAGACAAAACTTTCAGACATAATACACACTGTGGACACTCTTCATGATTGACATCTATTGAAGTAAAACCAAAATCTAGATAACTATTGTCATATTTGTGTCTTCACAACTTTTCCACTGGTCTCTGGCTTGCCATCTGTTTCTACACTCTCACAATTATTAATTTTGAAAAATCTTTCCATTTTTATGCACAAGAACTAAAATCCAAGAAAATAATTCACTGACTCACGGACACATGTTCACAACACCCTTCAGTCATTCCAATTACTAACGGATTCGGAGAGCCGACAGGTATTTATATACAAAATCTAAGAAACGAGAAAGTGCGAGAAGTTAGTTGCGTAGCCGAAAGTAAACAGATACACAGAAATCTCTCTCAAACATTCGAGAACGTCATCGAAAGGAATGTCGCGCGATCTAATGTTAAAACTGTGAGCGAACTCGAGTTAGTAGTTCGCGCGGTGTCCGACAGATGTCGTTATCGATGCGTTTCCCTCGAAAGTTTGAAATATCTCGCAGCCTCCCTCTGACTTCGCCAAAACCACCTCCTCAAACTTTATGTATAAATACTCAAATACACAAACAATACCAGATAGACTTCTACGTAGTACAATAAAATACCTCGATAAAAATTGGTAAAAAAATGAACTGTTATGCGAACTAGACAGGTATTGCATATATGATGAAGAAAATCCTAAACTCTTCTCCTTGATTAATTTATACATTAGATCATTAAGTTAAAATTAAGTATTAAATTAAAAATAAAAGTGAATAAGAAATAAAATTATATATAGTATTATAAAAATAATAAATTAGTGCTAAAATAAAACAGGCTACCTATGATCTAGACTTCTGAAAGTACAATATGCACAGACTGAGTAATGTTCATCACTCATGTATTAACTTTAAATATATCAAGCAATCCACTCTAACAATAAAAATGAAGGAGGAAGAAGTCTAGTATACCTGACCCTCCAAGGTATACAAATTTATATACCCAAACAACTAGAGAGAGTTCGCCGCGACACACAGTTTGGAAACCACTGGACTTTTACCCATTGTTTTACGTTGTCATTAAAGCCATGCAAAAAGTTGCTCGTAACAAATGTAAGGTTATTATCTTGTAATAATACATAGAATATTTATATCATCTATTACAAGGTTTTTATTATTTGCAAAATACAATATAACTTGGTTACCGTTTTAGGTACCATACAGTGAGGCAATTTCTTGTCCCAAAATGAAGGTTTTGGTGATAGCTTGCGTTTATGTGATTTTTATGTATACTTGTGGTATTTTTCAAAATAAAAAATGGTACTACGTGTTTTATCAAAGAAATTGGTAGTTGAACAGTTATAGTAGGTATGTTACTGTTTCTGTTTTTGTGTATTTATATTTGTATCCCTTAGTGGCTGATATTGATAAAATAAATGTTACATAAAGTTTTTTCTAGTGTTTGTACGAAAGAAGAAAAATTGTTTTAAATTGTTTATCGTAAGTAATGGAACCAGAGGGATTTTTAACTGAATGTAGAACATTGTAAGCAGATGGATTTTTAACTGAATACAGAACATTGTAACCATAGGGATTTTTAACTGAATACAGAACATTGTAACCAGAGGGATTTTTAACTGAATACAGAACATTGTAACCAGAGGGATTTTTAACTGAATGTAGAACATTGTAAGCAGATGGATTTTTAACTGAATACAGAACATTGTAACCAGAGGGATTTTTAACTGAATACAGAACATTGTAACCATAGGGATTTTTAACTGAATACAGAACATTGTAACCATAGGGATTTTTAACTGAATACAGAACATTGTAACCAGAGGGATTTTTAACTGAATGTAGAACATTGTAAACAGATGGATTTTTAACTGAATACAGAACATTGTAACCATAGGGATTTTTAACTGAATACAGATCATTGTAACCAGAGGGATTTTTAACTGAATACAGAACATTGTAACCATAGGGATTTTTAACTGAATACAGAACATTGTAACCAGAGGGATTCTTAACCGAATGTAGCACATTGTTACCAGAGGGATTTTTAACCGAATGTGGTACATTGTAACCAGAGGTGTTTTTAAATGAATGTTGAACGTTGTAACCAGAGGGATTTTAAGTGAATGTAGCACATTGTAACCACAGGGATTTTTAACTGATTACAGAACATTGTAACCAGAGGGATTTTTAACTGAATACACAGAACATTGTAACCAGAGGGATTTTTAACTGAATGTAAAACATTTTAACCAGACAGATTTTTAACCGAATGTAGCACATTGTTACCAGAGGGATTTTTAACCGAATGTGGTACATTGTAACCAGAAGGATTTGTAACTGAATGTAGAACATTGTAACCAGAAGGATTTTTAACTGAATGTAGAACATTGTAACCAGAGGAGTTTTTAAATGAATGTTGAACGTTGTAACCAGAGGGATTTTAACTGAATGTAGCACATTGTAACCACAGGGATTTTTAACTGATTACAGAACATTGTAACCAGAGGGATTTTTAACTGAATACAGAACATTGTAACCAGAGGGATTTTTAACTGAATGTAAAACATTGTAACCAGACAGATTTTTAACCGAATGTAGCACGTTGTTACCAGAGGGATTTTTAACTGAATGTAGAACATTGTAACCAGAAGGATTTTTAACTGAATACAGAACATTGTAACCATAGGGATTTTTAACTGAATACAGATCATTGTAACCAGAGGGATTTTTAACTGAATACAGAACATTGTAACCATAGGGATTTTTAACTGAATACAGAACATTGTAACCAGAGGGATTCTTAACCGAATGTAGCACATTGTTACCAGAGGGATTTTTAACCGAATGTGGTACATTGTAACCAGAGGTGTTTTTAAATGAATGTTGAACGTTGTAACCAGAGGGATTTTAAGTGAATGTAGCACATTGTAACCACAGGGATTTTTAACTGAATTTAGAACATTGTAAACAGATGGATTTTTAACTGAATACAGAACATTGTAACCAGAGGAGTTTTTAAATGAATGTTGAACGTTGTAACCAGAGGGATTTTAACTGAATGTAGCACATTGTAACCAGAGGGATTTTTAACTGAATACAGAACATTGTAACCAGAGGGATTTTTAACTGAATACAGAACATTGTAACCAGAGGGATTTTTAACTGAATGTAAACATTGTAACCAGACAGATTTTAACCGAATGTAGCACGTTGTTACCAGAGGGATTTTTAACTGAATGTAGAACATTGTAAACAGATGGATTTTTAACTGAATACAGAACATTGTAACCATAGGGATTTTTAACTGAATACAGAACATTGTAACCAGAGGGATTTTTAACTGAATACAGAACATTGTAACCATAGGGATTTTTAACTGAATACAGAACATTGTAACCAGAGGGATTCTTAACCGAATGTAGCACATTGTTACCAGAGGGAATTTTAACCGAATGTGGTACATTGTAACCAGAGGTGTTTTTAAATGAATGTTGAACGTTGTAACCAGAGGGATTTTAACTGAATGTAGCACATTGTAACCACAGGGATTTTTAACTGATTACAGAACATTGTAACCAGAGGGATTTTAACTGAATACAGAACATTGTAACCAGAGGGATTTTAACTGAATGTAAAACATTGTAACCAGACAGATTTTTAACCGAATGTAGCACATTGTTACCAGAGGGATTTTTAACCGAATGTGGTACATTGTAACCAGAAGGATTTGTAACTGAATGTAGAACATTGTAACCAGAAGGATTTTTAACTGAATGTAGAACATTGTAACCAGAGGAGTTTTAAATGAATGTTGAACGTTGTAACCAGAGGGATTTTAACTGAATGTAGAACATTGTAACCAGAGGGATTTTTAACTGATTACAGAACATTGTAACCAGAGGGATTTTTAACTGAATACAGAACATTGTAACCAGAGGGATTTTTAACTGAATGTAAAACATTGTAACCAGACAGATTTTTAACCGAATGTAGCACGTTGTTACCAGAGGGATTTTTAACTGAATGTAGAACATTGTAACCAGAAGGATTTTTAAATGAATGTAGAACATTGTAACCAGAGGAGTTTTTAACTGAATGTAAAACATTTTAACCAGACAGATTTTTAACCGAATGTAGCACATTGTTACCAGAGGGATTTTTAACCGAATGTGGTACATTGTAACCAGAAGGATTTGTAACTGAATGTAGAACATTGTAACCAGAAGGATTTGTAACTGAATGTAGAACATTGTAACCAGAGGAGTTTTTAAATGAATGTATAACATTGTAACCAGAAGGATTTTTAAATGAATGTAGAACATTGTAATTAGAGGGATTTTTAACTGAATACAGAACATTGTAACCAGAGGGATTTTTAACTGAATACAGAACATTGTAACCAGAGGGATTTTTAACTGAATGTAGCACATTGTTACCAGAGGGATTTTTAACTGAATGTAGAACATTGTAACCAGAAAGATTTTTAAATGAATGTAGAACATTGTAACCAGAGGAGTTTTTAACTGAATGTAAAACATTGTAACCAGAGGGATTTTAAATGAATGTTGAACGTTGTAACCAGAGGGATTTTAACTGAATGTAAAACATTGTAACCAGACAGATTTTTAACCGAATGTAGCACATTGTTACCAGAGGGATTTTTAACCGAATGTGGTACATTGTAACCAGAAGGATTTGTAACTGAATGTAGAACATTGTAACCAGAGGAGTTTTTAAATGAATGTATAACATTGTAACCAGAAGGATTTTTAAATGAATGTAGAACATTGTAATTAGAGGGATTTGTAACTGAATGTAGAACATTGTAACCAGAGGAGTTTTTAAATGAATGTATAACATTGTAACCAGAAGGATTTTTAAATGAATGTAGAACATTGTAATTAGAGGGATTTTTAACTGAATGTATAACATTGTAACCAGAGGGATTTTAAATGAATGTTGAACGTTGTAACCAGAAGGATTTGTAACTGAATGTAGAACATTGTAACCAGAGGAGTTTTTAAATGAATGTTGAACGTTGTAACCAGAGGGATTTTTAACCGAATGTAGCACATTGTAACCAGAAGGATTTTTAACTGAATGTAGAACATTGTAACCAGAAGGATTTTTAAATGAATGTAGAACGTTGTAACCAGAGGGATTTTAACCGAATGTAGAACATTGTAACCAGACAGATTTTTAACCGAATGTAGCACATTGTTACCAGAGGGATTTTTAACCGAATGTGGTACATTGTAACCAGAAGGATTTTTAACTGAATGTAGAACATTGTAACCAGAAGGATTTGTAACTGAATGTAGAACATTGTAACCAGAGGAGTTTTTAAATGAATGTATAACATTGTAACCAGAAGGATTTTTAAATGAATGTAGAACATTGTAATTAGAGGGATTTTTAACTGAATGTATAACATTGTAACCAGAGGGATTTTAAATGAATGTTGAACGTTGTAACCAGAGGGATTTTAACTGAATGTAGCACATTGTAACCAGAGGGATTTTTAACCGAATGTAGCACATTGTAACCAGAAGGATTTTTAACTGAATGTAGAACATTGTAACCAGAAGGATTTTTAAATGAATGTAGAACGTTGTAAACAGAGGGATTTTAACCGAATGTAGAACATTGTAACCAGAGATTTTTAATTGAACATAGAACATTGTAACCAGAGGGATTTTTAAATGAATGTAGAACATTGTAATCCAAGGGATTTTTAAAGCAATATATAACATTATAATAAGACATTTTTAAATGAATGTAGAACTTAAATAAAAATAAATCCTTGTAATCATGGGGATTTTAAAACCAAAATAGAACATTGTAATAAAAGGAATTTTCAAGTAAATGTGGAAGATTATTTTAAAACATGTTACACTTTTTACATGAAGAACAGTTTTACAAGAAGAATGATATTTTGCTCGTTAGTGTGATTGTTCGCAAGTTTTTACATCCTAAAGAAGATTTAGTGTTTTAAACATAGAACTGTACAATTAAAGGATTTTCAAATTAGTAATGAACCTGATTTTCAGATCAACCTAAAACATTGTAGTAATTTAAATCAGTATAGAAAGTCGTACCTGTTCTGAAAAGAAATCTTCATTATTGTAAAAACTGTAACTTGTAGTAAAACAATATTTAATTGGTGTGTAAACTCAAAACAAAACTATCAATATAGAACACTGCTATCAGAGATATTTTCAAACCAGCAAAGAGCCTTGTAATCCAAAGTTTTCAAATCAGCATAGAACTGTGAAATATGAAAAATTTTCAGAAGAGGATAGAACCTTATAATCAAAGATATTTTTATTAAGTAACTGCCCAGTTCAAAAGGAAGTTTCTATTGAATCTGAAGATAAAATTGTTCTAGATTTTTCTGATTTCTTTACAACTTTGGTTTGAAATCCATAATTAGTTATGAGTGTAAAAGGATGCTACTGTTCAGACACCACTATATGTAGTATTTTTAACAATTTTAAAGAAACCCTTGCATAACTAGATCCAATAACTCAGAGAATATTTATCTTTAATAGTCACTGTCTGGTAGACCCGGCATGGCCAGGTAGTTAAAGCACTTGACTCGTAATCTGAGGTTCGAATCCCTGTAACACCAAACACACTCGCCCTTTCAATCGTGGGGACGTTATTATGTCACGGTCAATTTCCTTATTCGTTAGTAAAAGGGAAGCTCAAGATATGACGGTGGGTGGTGATAATCAGCTGCCTTTCCTCTAATCTTGCACTGCAAAATTAGGGCTGGCTAGCACAAACAGCCCTTGTGTAGCTTTGCGCGAAATTCAAAAACAAACAAATACTGTTTGGAAGTTAAAAATAAAACATACAAGTATAGAGTTTGTTTGTAAAGAAACAACTTATTTGTAAAGCTTGAAATTAACGCAAAGCTTAACTATTTCTTTCTAAAATCAGAAATGTGTTTTAGGCTTAGTATATTTACTAAAATGAACTACTTTAACGTCCCTATTTGCAGTAGTCTGTTTTCAGATACACTAAAGTTAAAACAAAAACTGCTTAAAGTCAACCTGTCTTGAGAGTAGTGTTAATACGGAGTGTCTTTAGTGAAAATATAATATTCTGTGTCAAACAGTGGTGAAATGTGTTTAAAGATGTAATACTTTAGTTTGTCAACAGAGGACAGTAATTATGTGCTGATGCCCAAAAGTTCTAACCAGTGAGGCTTACATTTTGTTTTGAAATGTAAGTTTTCTGGTGTTTGGTTATCTCGCTTAGATTACTTCATCAACTATGCTCTGGTTCAAAAGTAGAAACTCTTAAAAATATATAAAACTTGCAACAGTTAAATCCAGGTATGTGTCACTTGTTTTCAAATCACTTACGATTGTGTGTCTTCAATTAAATAGTAAAGCTTATTAAAGTTTACATAGTAGCAGGATGTCAAACATAAGCCTGAGAGTTGAGACAAGCAAAGCACAGTATTGACCTGTGAGAGGGTAGGGAGACAAGCTGAAGTTATGTAAAACAAAAAAGAAGAAAGAAATACTTTCTACGAACATACATGAACTTTTACAGATGTTAAATTTGATTTAGGTAGTGTTAACTTATTGTTTCAAGGAATTACACTTACGAAAGCCCTTCCTGGATGAAAAGGAAAATATTTTGTTTGTTATTGTGGCACCTAGTTTTACACATAGAACACCGAGAAACAAAGACTAAAATAACCTAAATCCAAAATGTATATGTTTATTAAAATTTTAAAAGGAAGTTCGTGGACGTTATGTTGTGTTCAACAATTAGCAGGAAACTATTTAAATGTTTTAATTTTTTTATAAATATAAATAAATATCAAATATTTTTTTCAGGATTAAGTAAGCTAGTTTGTAATTTCTTCCTAGTTTGGAAAATAATATAACATATTTTAAAGAAAATATTCAAAATTAGTAAAAAAAATATTTAATTTTCAGTTAACATATTGTTGTCTCTTCGTTATGATCTTGCATCGCTAGGAGGAGAAAGACTGTTCCTATTAGCAACACTGGACAAACGGGGATGTTGGCGTACACTAGGCCTAAATAAAATTATTTGTTTTTTTTATTGTATCAACCATAACTCAGTTTGAAGGAAGACGTTTTTAATGAAGTTTAATGAGTTCGAGGAACGGTATAGGCTAATTATTATTTTAATTTTATATGTTTTAACTACTGTTAACTGTTTACAGTTGCAATGGTACCAAAATAATTCTAATATATTCGATAATGTCAAGTATGTTAGGCCTAGGTTTGAAATGAAATTGGAAGCACCAGGCCGAATGTTTGGTAATGGCCAATTACGAAGTTTCAACAGCATCCTAAATGATATAAACCCATTCTCAATTCAGTTGTTTACTGTTAAAAATGAACTAGTGAGGCATAATTCGAATTTTAACTATATACGTGGCCCTTCGTTCATATTAACCAATAGAAATGATTCGTTAATTACAAATACAATCTTAACCAGTAATGGTAGACCTATTTTTAGGACTGACAATTACACTACAGTTATGAAAAAGAGTTTGTTGTCTCCATCCCAGTTTATAAGTAACACGTGGTCTAATATCAGTGAAGAAAATTCACAAATTGGTGATTATGTTCTATCACAAAAAGCCCCAACGTTTAAGAACATTTCCCAAGAAGTTAATGCTAGCCTTAATAAGCTGTCGTTTTTAAACATTAAAAATTCATCTGACGGTTTAATATTAAAACAAGAAGAAATATCAATAGGTACACGCGTACCATCGCCATCAAAAAAGTACAGAAAACTACTAGGGCCAAATAAACTGTGTTCTAACATTAGTAATAGATGTATCACGAGAAGCACGGTCAACACTTCCTTGAAATTACCCCAGGGAAATACCACTCAGCGTATTGAATTCTGTAACACAACCACAGAAAGCACAACAGATACGAAAGACATGGGCATTGTAGGCTTATCTCAGTATGTATTGCAGCTCAAGTCTACACAAAGTGCAAGTAAAGAAGTGGAACGAAGGTTAACATGGAATGAAAATGGTAGCCGATCTAATCTTTTCTCTTCAACAGTTGATCAAATTAATGAAAACAGTGAAAGTAAAAACAATTTGCCAGAAGATGAACTCAAATCGAACTTCAACTTTAGCAGTCTTACACCCACTACGTCGCTCGTAAACATAGTGGAAAACCTGAGATTAAAACAGTTTACTGTTTCAGGTGGTTTGGAAGAAGCTGGAATGGTTGAAGGCAATGACGCCAGAAAGAACCAAACAAATTATAATGGCATAAATATGAAGGAATTAGTGCTAAAACCAACCGGGAAATATAAAAGAATGGACTACAACAGATTTGTTGAGGAAAAACAGGAGACGAGAGACAGGTATTACAGTATGCTTAAACCTGGTGACTCTAGACTGGTGCAGTACAAAAATCACGGATTTCGACAAGAGTTTGGCTGGAACAAAAGAAAAAGCGGGCCTTACGTGGCTTCTACTTTCACTGGACCGCCATATTCTTATTTTACCATTGAACATGATTTAAAACCAGAGAAAGCCAAATTAGAAAATTATAACATTACTAGCGCCAACTTTATTTACTTAAATCATAAATCTTTGATTACAGTAGCACAAGACGATACCTCTTCTGGAAGTCTCTTACAAAAACCAAAAAAACTGTTTTACAGCGATATAACAAGTAAAAACGATTTGGAAAGAACGGAATCAAAGAAACGACTACAAATAAGTCAGTCGTGGATGAGAAAGATACGTCTACAAGTGAGGAACCGTGTAGTTCGCCAAGGACTGCAAGATTTAATCGCAACCACTTCTGGGTCTTAAATGAAGAAGAAAGAATATTTTTTATTATTATTACTCCAGTTGTGGGTATTCTTTTATTGGTTATTGTGATATTAGTAACAATTATTTTAATCAAACGAAAGCAGCTGAAATTATACAACAACAGAGATGCCAATAAAAGGCAGAAAGAATACAAACCACTGCTGACTTCAACGACAATAGAAAATGATAAAATGCTGTTCAGGCATCATAAGTTGTCTTATTTACCAAGGAAGTCGTCCACTACCTTGTTCAACTTGGCTTCTCCATCGACGTCTGTCTTAAGTGTAGCTGACGGCCCGACATCACAACTTAGTCACGTTCCCAAGGTCAAAGAGTGTTCACCCGATGACCTGAGTATTGTAGACGCTTATCTTAAGTTTCACAGGTCACTTCCCACCAAGTGACGTCATAAGAGACGAGGACTGAAGAAGTGAAAGTGTCTTGAAACTGAGTGTTGTTTTAGACTTTCTCTCAGAATGAGTCTTCTAATTTGCATATACTGCTTATTGAAAAAGGTCTTAAATTTACACATCTGTGTAGTATATTTAAGGTTTATTTTTGACTATATTGCTCACTGTCATGGTGCATATAAATGTCCAGTTTTATGTTTTGTTCAAGTGCGAAGGAAATTCTGATGACTTACTATGCGAAAGGTGTAAAATAAAATAAATAATATTCATAAATAGAAGCTACTTTATTATCGTTTTCTTGGCAGTATTAACAGAAATGCTTGTAATAGTTTGAATACTAAATTAATAAAGTCTTTGTTTAGTTTTGTAGATATTGAACCTTTTAGACTGCTTAGTTTATTTAATATAACTAAACATGTCTACACACATACAGAATCGTCTATTACGAAATCTGTTTGTGACACTAGCGACACCAACGAAACATAATTAACAATAATATAAAAAGATCGTAATCTAACATTTATTATAAAATGTGGAAAGATGGCTTCTAAAGTATTTGTAAACAAAACTTCGAATATTTCGTTTTTACTGGCCATATGGAATGTCTCTAGCCTTCTAATATATTTGAGAAGCTGTTTCCAATGATCGCGAGAAACTCTTAGGTGTTTTACTAAAAAAAACTCCACGTGCCTTTAGTTCTTTAATAAAAGCGATAACAAGTAACTGTTTGTTTGTTTTGGAATTTCGCACAAAGCTACTCGAGGGCTATCTGTGCTAGCCGTCCCTAATTTAGTAGTGTAAGACAGCTAGTCATCACCACCCATCGCCAACTCTTGGGCTACTCTTTTACCAACGAATAGTGGGATTGACCGTCACATTATACACCCCCACGGCTGAGAGGGCGAGCATGTATAGCGCGACGTGGGCGCGAACCCGCGACCCTCGGATGACGAGTCGCACGCCTTACGCGCTTGGCTATGCCGGGCCAACAAGTAACCGAAAGAAAAAAATAGATTTTAATGAAAAACACTTTGTTAGGTATTTAAATGTTTTATTTATATTTATCACTCTATAAAATTATATTTTCATTAATAAACAAAACTTACATCTGTCTAAAAGTACATCGATGATACTGAATAGTTACAAAGGTAATATTTTCCCTTCCTGACATTAAAACCACATATTCATTTTTTTTTTTCAATCCCTCCCAGTAGCAGAACGGTACGTCTTAGGACTTGCAGCACTAGAAACCGGGTTTTGATACTCATGATGGACAGAACACAGATATATATGTAAGAACGGCTCGCTTGGGTTGAGATTTTTTTTTTTTACGTAGAGGAGTGAACAACGTTTCGACCTTCATCGGTCATCATCAGGTTCACAAAGAAAGAGAGAGTTAACTGACCGGAAGCTGACCACATGTTTTAAAGGGGTTGTGTAACTGAGTGTCGGAATGTAGAGGGCGGCATTAGATGTTTGAATCTTAACGATCGTATGACGTTGTACTGTTAATAGTGTTGTAACGTATGCTAGTTCAGACATGATGGTAACAGGTAAGTACGCAAAACACAAAGACTTTCACTTCTCGTATAATCGCCGTGATGAAATAATAATCAGTGATGTCGAGAAAACCCACTTGTAGAGAAATATATATATGTAAAAACGGCTCTTTTGGGTTGAGAAAACTTTTTTACGTAGAGGAGTGCACAGATAGCCCACTGTGTAATTTTGTCCTTAACTTCAACCAAAACTAATGTCAATTGCTTGTGTTTTGTGCTTAGACCTTTTCTCTCGAATCAGAGGGGTAGTTCAATTTTCTAGTGTTATCTGAAAGAGATTTTTCCTACATACACCCAAAACACTCTGACAATATATCCTCTAACAAATGTTTATGTCGTGTTTAAAGCTTGAACGTCAATCTACTTAATTATAGAAGACATACAGTATTTGAAAGAGTTATTCGTGGAATTATAGATGTATTTGAATACAACGTTTCGTCTTTATTAATGAGACATATCTCTTTGAGATTCAAAATAAACATACATACAAGTACTTCCAATCAAGCTGTTCGGCCCCTCACTGTCTCAGCCGTAAGTCTGTTGCTTTACGACACTAAAAATCGGTTTGAATACCCGTAACGTGCAGAGCAAATAAGCCCATTTTGCAGGTTTGCGCTTAACAACAACCAACCTAAATAACCGTATAAAATGATATAACCACGCTCTGTATTTTAATACAAACATGACACTCATCTAATACGTTAGGTTTTGACTTTGAGTTATAATGTTTTCTTTCATTTGGATTCTATCTACGTTCAATACGTTTACATTTGCGAAATGACGTGTTTTTCTACGTTGAATACTTTCGTTGTTGTAAAAATGTATATCGGAACGACTGTTATGGTATTAACACTTTTACTAATAAAGCAGTTTTATTACTATATTAATAATAATATTATAATATATTAATAAACGTTTCAACCTGAAGGTGACCAAGGAAAGTCGAAACGTTGTTCTCTGCTTTATTAGTAAAAGTGTCAATACCAATAGTAGGTACATTTTTATTTCAAATGGGTTTCTTGTCATCAAGAATTTTCGTTTTTACAAGTTGTGTTTATATATATTCTTCTGTATATAGAAACCTTCGCAGTCGAATCATTCTATTATAAAAATATTTCAGTATTTTTTAGTATTATACATGTCGGTAGAAAATGTTTAACATTCCTTTTTGTTTTTTACTTTATTTGTACCCTCAACAATTACTTCTTTTAATAACACCTATAACTGGTATTAATTCATAAATATATTTATGTAATTGTTTCTTTAGTTATAATGTGACGGTCGATCCCACTATTCGTTGGTAAAAGAGTAGTCCAAGAGTTGGCGGTGGGTGGTGATGACTAGCTGCCTTCCCTCTAGTCTTACACTGCTAAATTAGGGACGGCTAGCGCAGATAGCTCTCGTGTAGCTTTGTGTGAAATATATATAAAAAAAAAATGTTCCGATACTTACATGAACGTTCTACATAACTACAAGATATCGAGACAATAAAACAAGTGTAAGTTAAGAAATAACAATATAACAAAAAAGGCTTAAGTATAATTATAAACATTATATCTTTAAAATAATAATAAGGAAATAAAAACAGAAAAAAACCTGGAACTGGCTACATTAATGAGAGTAGAAAGGAATTGATGTTTTTATTTAGCCCAACGCGGATCTGCTCGAAAACAAGCCTTTGTCAGCTCGTGCGATTGTTACTTTAGGATATTTTCTTAAGGATGTTGATTCTCTCTCCCTTCGTGTGTGTGTTTTTCTTATAGCAAAGCCACATCGGGCTATCTGCTGAGTCCACCGAGGGGAATTGAACCCCTGATTTTAGCGTTGTTAATCCATAGACTTATCGCTGTACTAGTGGGGGGACCTCTTCCTTCGTGTAGAGGTCTTACTGGTTGTGGCGCTCGATTCAGAAGTTGCAGGTTCGAATCCCCCGTCACAAAACATGCTCGACCTTTCAGTCGTTTGGTTTGTTTTGTATTTCGCGCAAAGCTACACGAGGGCTATCTGTGCTAGCCGTCCTTAATTTAGCAGTATAAGACTAGAAGGAAGGCAGCTAGTCATCACCACCCACCTTCAACTCTTGGTCTACTCTTTTATCAACGAATAATGGGATTGACCGTCACATAATAACGCTCTCACGGTTGAAAGGGCGAGCATGTTTGGTGTGACAGGGATTCGAAGCCGCGACCCTCATTTTAGAAGTCAAGTGCCTTAATCACCAGGACATGCCGGGCTTTTCAGTCGTTGAGGGAGTTATGATATAACGGATAATTCCACTATTTGTTGGTAGAAGAGCAGCCCTCGACCCTCAGATTGTGAGTCAGCTGTTCTAACATAAACAGAAAGGTTAATATATTATTAATCATACATGGCTCCCATCTATCGGTTGAAATATTGCAATTTTATTTCCTCGAAAAAAAGACACTTTATACTGTAAAAGCAGTTTATGGGCCCGACATGGCTAGGTGGTCAAGGCACTCGACTAATAATCTGAGGATCGCGGGTTCGAATCCCAGTCACACCAAACATGCTCGCCCCTTCAGCCGTGGGAGCGTTATAATGTGACGGTTAATCCAATCCCACTATTCATTGGTAAACGAGTACCCCAAGAGTAGGCGGTGGATGGTAATAACTAGCTGCCCTCCTTCTAGTCTTACGCAGCAAAATTAGGGAGGGCTAGCGCAGATAGCCCTCGTGTAGCTTTGCGCGAAATTCAAACCAAACGAAAAGCAGTTTACAATAACATTAAATATAACCACCCAATGTGATTAGCATCTGTTAACAATATTTGAATCTAACCCGAAGAACGGTTGAAATAAACAATCTGTTTGGAACGTTTTTATTTATTTGTCAACTGTTTTCACCTATATTTGTATCACTCTACATCTTCCAACGTTACGTTCTTATCTGTTTTGATTATAGTAGTCAGCATTTGGTACAAGTTAAAAAAAACAACTACACAAGGATATAAATGTACTGTCACTTTATAACAGGAACAAAGCAATTTACTCATGATAAAAGTGGTGGATGCCTAGTTTACAACCTTAGGTTGGTATATGTTATACACAAACACAATATTGTAGCATTAATGACACCGTAAGTATTATCTCATTAAATCTTAAACGATTTGGGTATTCGCCTTACTCTATCAGAAGTATTTCAGTGTGCAAGCTACCATACTGCTAACATTGTAAAATTAAGTCCAATACATGGTTCAGGTATGCTGTAGTTGGATACATGACTTCCCATATATTATCTTCACGTTTATTCTTAACGAGACCTTCTCTTATAAAATTCCACTAAGTCCTAAAATATTCCTTATAACTTAAGCCTGACAAACATACTATCCAGTATTGAGGACAACCAATCAGGTGTCGTCCACCTTCTCAATAATGACAAGAAGTCTCAACACGATGGTCCACAAACAAACCAAAACCTGGTAGCACACATCACCTCCTCACTAATGGACATGAAAAAAATGGTTTCGCACATGGATTGACAACATTAGAAGAAACGTTGTTTATAATCCCTCGACAAAATCATGTATTGACATGATCTAAAGTTTTTAAGAAACGAAAGCAAATATTTTAGGGCTAATTATACTGTATAGGGTGATTACATCCAAACAAATGGTTGTTTTTACTTGTTACGAAACCAGTTCCAATATTTAACACTGAGGGCGTATTTCCTCATACTATAACGTAGCAACCAACAAAATATCCTGACGTATTATAGTATTTCTATACCAGTAAGAAAAACAACAGTACGTTGGCGAGTTAATTGTTTTTATACACTAAAGATTAAACAGCGCCATTGTAACAAGAAATAACCTCAATTCCGATGAACCATTGCTAACAAGGTACACTGTCCAGAGTAGTCCAGAAAATTATTTTAATTATTGTCTCTTCGAAGTTTAGCTGCTGTTAGGCTTAACTATCGAAGTGAAAACAATAACTGTTAATTATTCTGATGTTATACTTTGATGAGAAAAAGGTAATCTGTTGATTTTATAACATCCGGGTCACTGGAACTGTTTGGTAAAATCAAAGTTTCTGAGGTTATTTAAAGTAAAAATATATATTAGAATGACAATAACTAAACGGATTTCAAAAGGTTAACAGTAACAAATGTTTAAATAAATCTCACAGTAAATCAGGTTGTTCCAATAACATTAAAATTAATGTTTTCTGTTATTAACACTAAAACAACTTTTGAGTTCACTTCAAGAACAAAAATTAGTAAATAAATATATATCTGTCTTTTATTGTCAATCAAACTTTAAAATGAGTTCAAACACACAGGAAGGTGTCGTAATAAGTGTGAAGCAGGTTCCCAAACGTCACCGGTCTACAGTGAGTAGAGTTTTTCAATGGACGGCTGTTACATGATACACATGCGGTTTGATTCAGATGGTATGGACACGCATAGTTGTCTTTTATCTCCTAGAACAACGACAAAAGTATTTAGTAAGAAACTACAACAATGATAAACATTCTTATTGTAAATCAGTGTTCTTTATCTCATTGTAACTAGGTTTCAACACCACTCGTCACAAACACATCCCTCCCCAATGTAACAATATTCTAGTAAATACATTTATTTATCAACTATGGAGTGGGCTCTTATCATCTTATATAAGTTTATAAAAGTATTTTTCCCACGACTTACTTATATAGGTAGACTTTCAACTTTACAAACATTTTTACAAGTACGCAGTTGGTGGTCAACTGGACACTAAGAAAACCCATGAATTGATAAAGATCTGATGGCTTGTTCTGAGACAGAATATCATTCATAGTTATAGCTAAAGGTAAGGCTAATGTAACTGTGCTAAAAGTGATTCAAGTGTTACTACAGATTAGCCTAGTGATGTAACTATGAGTTTAAGAGGGACTTGGTAACGACCGTGTACTTTTGTTACTTACACAGAACATGAGGCTTCACCAGAGGACATGATATAACAACACGAGCTCACGTGTTTAGATGAACCCTGTTTCTTACTTTATGAAGGTTAATTAACACTTAGTTATCATACTTTCTTCTAACAGGTTTCTTAACGTTTATCATTAACAGAGCTGGGTTGTCAACCATTTAAATGACATATTCATTAACAGAGTTGGGTTGTCAACCATTTAAATGACATATTCATTAACAGAGTTGGGTTGTCAACCATTTAAATGACATATTCATTAACAGAGTTGGGTTGTCAACCATTAAGTGACATATTCATTAACAGAGCTGGGTTGTCAACCATTTAAATGACATATTCATTAACAGAGCTGGGTTGTCAACCATTTAAATGACATTCATTAACAGAGCTAGGTTGTCAACCATATAAATGACATATTCATTAACAGAGCTGGGTTGTCAACCATTTAAATGACATATTCATTAACAGAGCTGGGTTGTCAACCATTTAAATGACATATTCATTAACAGAGCTGGGTTGTCAACCATTTAAATGACATATTCATTAACAGAGCTGGGTTGTCAACCATTTAAATGACATATTCATTAACAGAGCTGGGTTGTCAACCATTTAAATGATATATTCATTAACAGAGCTGGGTTGTCAACCATTTAAATGATATATTCATTAACAGAGCTAGGTTGTCAACCATTTAAATGACATATTCATTAACAGAGCTGGGTTGTCAACCATTTAAATGACATATTCATTAACTGAGCTGGGTTGTCAACCATTTAAATGACATATTCATTAACAGAGCTGGGTTGTCAACCATTTAAATGACATATTCATTAACAGAGCTGGGTTGTCAACCATTTAAATGACATATTCATTAACAGAGCTGGGTTGTCAACCATTTAAATGATATATTCATTAACAGAGCTGGGTTGTCAACCATTTAAATGATATATTCATTAACAGAGCTGGGTTGTCAACCATTTAAATGATATATTCATTAACAGAGCTGGGTTGTCAACCATTTAAATGATATATTTATTAACACAGCTGGGTTATCAACCATATAAATGATATATTTATTAACACAGCTGGTGTATGAACCATTTAAATGATATATTTATTAAAACAGCCGGTTTATCAACCATATTTACTTTTGTTGGCCATCAGTTCCCTCATTTCTCGGTCACACTCAGTCTCAGAAACTTCACCATCTCCACCTCTAACCGTGGCTAAGGTCGGTCCCACCTCACTGTCACTGTCCGAATTCCCTGGTCTGAAATTCACAGACAAAATGCATTGCTACAAACATTTCTGTAGACAGTCAGCTCTAATGGATAAAAAGGCAGGATATAATCCTTATATAGAAAGAGGTCACATTTATTAAATCTAATCTCCAGAATGTTTGATAAATAATATTTTACAGAACAATAGAATGCCCATGGAAAACACTAAATATCTAGGAAAATAATGTAGTTCATTGCTGCTTAAGCGAGTTACACATAGAGAAATACTGCACGGATTGTTTTCACATAGAGAAATACCACATGGATGGTTTACACATAGAGAAATACCACACGGATGGTTTACACATAGAGAAATACCACACGGATGGTTTACACATAGAGAAATACCACACGGATGGTTTACACATAGAGAAATACCACACGGATGGTTTTCACATAGAGAAATACCACACGGATTGTTTTCACATAGAGAAATACCACACGGATGGTTTTCACATAGAGAAATACCACACGGATGGTTTTCACATAGAGAAATACTGCACAGATTGTTTTCACATAGAGAAATACCACACGGATGGTTTACACATAGAGAAATACCACACGGATGGTGTTCACATAGTTTATCTTTGTCCTTTCTTACTTCCTTTTATAGCTAACGTTTCCAGAGTCTCTGGTGTCTCAGAAAGTTTAACTTGTGTATTTAGTTGTTCAGTTATCTTCCTGTACCTGTAGGTACCACTAGTTCAAAATAAGTTTGTACGAGCAAAACTACCCTATAATAATTCGACCGTGTCAGTGTTGGATAATTTACAACCAAAGACAACAAGGTTTTGATCTGTAAGTTACTGATAAGTTGATAATATCAGATAAAACCAATGTCTAGGGAAAGACAGGCACCAATAATCATTCATTTGTTGTCATCTGGTCTACAAAGACATCCACAGTATAGTATCTCCCTTTGTTAAAACCTTTACATATTTTCATATAAGTACATCATAGTTACTGCTTAGATTGCATCCAATGGTTGCTAATGTGTTGCTATTTCCAAAGAAGACTTTAAAAAGATCAGTTTCTGTGTTGGTATAGGTCCAGATTTGAACCTGGGTCTTCCTGATGGAAGAACTCTGCCATTAGGGCTCTAATCAACTTATATAAAGACAATTCTTGATGATGAGAAACCAACTTGAAATAAAAATGTATCTCAGAATGGGTTGTATGGGTATTAATACTTTTACCAATAAAGCAGAGAACAACATTTTGATCTTCCTAGGTCATCTTCATGTCAAAAAGTTGTTCTCTGCTTTATTAGTAAAAGTGTTAATACCCATACCAACCATTCTGAGATACATTTTTATACAAGACAAATAAGTTATGGTTTTGATAGACTAGTTCAATGTTTTCAAAGTGTACCCAGGTTTTTGACCTAGTATGACTAAAGGTGTTACCTTTTAGCCAGATGTAGAAGGTTTATCTATCTATCTTTTTCTCACATGTGATTCATTATTTCAAAGTTATTCCTAAGAACTTTTACTCTGGCATCATAGGATGTAACAGACAGACTGATATCAATATCCCCATGTGTCCACTGTACCCTTGAATTTAACTTTAGTTGGTATTCTTTGTCAATCCCAGCTATTGGAACCCACGTTCACAAGGGACGTTGTAAATTATGTTTTACCTTGAATGCTGTTATAGTTCATGTTCACACATTCTCTGTAGATTTCAGAGACCTCTGACAGAGCAAAATCTGTTTTTACCTTTGTAATTTTCTTCTGTTAGTTGTTATGTATTATAATTTATTTTGGATGAGTCTCTGTGTTACTATGATATGTATGTTAATGTATTACATTTTCAAATAAACAGAAACTGTAGTTAAGAAGTTAATAAACTGTTAATATGTACCAAATTTATGTTATTTGTCAACATGACTGATGTATATACAATTTTCTTTTTAACACACATATATTTTAATATACAAACATAAATAGATGATACAATGTATAATAAAGGTTATTACTAATAGTTACTACGTATGATAGTTTATATACAAGAGTTCCACAAACTCACAAAGTGTACTGAGTTTTTATCTAGTCTGGGAATTGAACTTTTTACCAACATTCATGGATAGCAGATTAATTCTTTGTTGACAGCTAGCTAGCTTGAAGCATCTGTAAGTTTTCACCAACGACAATATCTAATGTTCTCGTAGAAATACCAATAACTGAACTTAATTCATTGAAAAGTTGAACGGTTTGTAATGTTTAAAATCTATTAAGTTTCCTGGTGAAATTCTGTAGTTTTACGAAAATGTTAATCACAATTGTAGCTTTCCAGGCTTAAAACACACTGACTGTAGCTGACTATAATAATACTCATCTTTTGGTGCTCCAGTTTTTATATACCAATTACGTGATATTCTAGAACCTTCACCAAAGTTTGCTTCACAACAATACTGTCAATCACTAGTATTACATACACACTGATTATTACGCTCAAGAACATTCTACAAATTTCGAGAACAGGTGAGACTTGCTTAATACACAGTCAATAATAGTCATCACATGCAAAAATGAAAACTATACAGAAACAAGCGTAGGCACTAAAATAAACGTATAACGGTAAATCTGTTATATTATTTATTTATTTTCTTCTTGAGCAAGTATTCCAGTGTTATAAATATTGTTCATTCTTCAAAGTTCACTGTCTGGGATGCTTGGCTTTAGACTGTTTGGTTGATTTGATTTATATTTGAGGTATCTGTGAGCTTCTTGTACAGTAGTTATATGTCTTGATAGTTATCACGTCATGTAATGACAGTTTGTTTAGTTTTTTTTTTTCTTTGTGAATTGTATATCGGGATACTTTCTGTTCTGGTATTTTTCCCTCTCATCTGAAGTGCATGACCATATTACATATATATTATGTACATGTGGTTCTTTCATAATAACCAAATTATTAAACAAGGAACAGAATAACTCACTTTTGGTTCCTTTGGTCAGATCTGTAGAGGTCGCTTTGATCTAACGATTCCTTATTCTTGTTTGACCAATGTCTGGACCAGGATTTGGATGTGGGATCAATAAATTTGGGATCGGTTATAGACTCCATCATACACATGGAAGTTGTTTCTTGGTCTCTCTGACCCATGGGCTCTAAATAAAAATTATACAATGAAGTACACAATCTATTAAAATAAAGATTTCTCATAGAATGTTTTGACTTTCTCTCTTGTTTCAAATTTTAATACGAGGATGCCACTTGTAGGTTCTCTTTTCTTTAACCACCGTGTACTAATAATTAAGTCCAAAGTCTTACCACTGTGCCACTGGGGGCGTTGTTATGATATAAATGAAATTCTTGGTACGGTCTCAAAGTCTCTCTTTCTCTATTGGGTTATATTTGGTAGATGTTTAAACAGCTTAACAAACGCTAAAAACGAATCAAGACAAAACAAACCGAAAATGTTGCTATTGTTAATTGTTTCTATTTGTGTGATGAAATGATTATAGAATTTCTATCTCTGCAGTTAAATATGGAATTTTTATATATGTAATATTGTAATAATCACTATATGTAATAATTTGATTACACAGATAAATATCTGAATAATCAAATTATTACATAATTTTTTCCATTTGAGTAATTAAATTATTAGAAAATTTTTTTATGTATTGCATATATAAGAATCCCCCGATGGTAGAGCTGAAAGAATGTGGATTTACAACACTAAGAACAGGGATCCGATTCTCCTCGGTGGACTCAGCAGATAGCCTGATGTGACTTTGCTATAAGAAAAAACACGCACTCATTTAACTTACTTGCATATATGAGACAGCCCGAAAACATGAAACTGATTTCTGGGAGGCAGTCTACCTGAATAACTCTACACTACCTGAATATCTAACTAGATTTACTGATATTAATTGTTGAACTCTACACTACCTGAATATCTAACTAGATTTACTAATATTAATTGTTGAACTCTACACTACCTGAATATCTAACTAGATTTACTAATATTAATTGTTGAACTCTACACTACCTGAATATCTAACTAGATTTACTGACATTAATTGTTGAACTCTACACTACCTGAATATCTAAATAGATTTACTGATATTAATTGTTGAACTCTACACTACCTGAATATCTAACTAGATTTACTGATATTAATTATCAAACTCTACACTATCTGAATATCTAAATAGATTTACTGATATTAATTATCGAACTCTACAAACCTGAATATCTAACTAGATTTACTGATATTAATTGTTGAACTCTACACTACCTGAATATCTAACTAGATTTACTGATATTAATTATCAAACTCTACACTACCTGAATATCTAACTAGATTTACTGATATTAATTATCGAACTCTACAAACCTGAATATCTAACTAGATTTACTGATATTAATTGTTGAACTCTACAAACCTGAATATCTAACTAGATTTACTGATATTAATTGTCGAACTCTACAAATTTGAATATCTAACTAGATTTACTGATATTAATTATCGAACTCTACAAATCTGAATATCTAACTAGATTTACTGATATTAGTTATCGAACTCTACAAATCTGAATATCTAACTAGATTTACTGATATTAATTATCAAACTCTACAAATCTGAATATCTAACTAGATTTACTGATATTAATTATCAAACTCTACACAACCTGAATATCTAACTAGATTTACTGATATTAATTATCAAACTCTACACTACCCGAATATCTAACTAGATTTACTGATATTAATTGTTGAACTCTACACTATCTGAATATCTAACTAGATTTACTGATATTAATTGTTGAACTCTACACTACCTGAATATCTAACTAGATTTACTGATATTAATTATCGAACTCTACAAACCTGAATATCTAACTAGATTTACTGATATTAATTGTCGAACTCTACAAACCTGAATATCTAACTAGATTTACTGATATTAATTGTCGAACTCTACAAATTTGAATATCTAACTAGATTTACTTATATTAGTTATCGAACTCTACAAATTTGAATATCTAACTAGATTTACTGATATTAATTATCGAACTCTACAAACCTGAATATCTAACTATATTTACTGATATTAATTGTCGAACTCTACAAACCTGAATATCTAACTAGATTTACTGATATTAATTGTCGAACTCTACAAACCTGAATATCTAACTAGATTTACTGATACTAATTGTCGAACTCTACAAATTTGAATATCTAACTATATTTACTGATATTAATTGTTGAACTCTACAAACCTGAATATCTAACTAGATTTACTGATATTAATTGTCGAACTCTACAAACCTGAATATCAAACTAGATTTACTGATATTAATTGTCGAACTCTACAAACCTGAATATCTAACTAGATTTACTGATATTAATTATCGAACTCTACAAACCTGAATATCTAACTATATTTACTGATATTAATTCTCGAACTCTACAAACCTGAATATCTAACTATATTTACTGATACTAATGTCGAACTCTACAAATTTGAATATCTAACTATATTTACTGATATTAATTGTCGAACTCTACAAACCTGAATATCTAACTAGATTTACTGATATTAATTGTCGAAATCTACAAACCTGAATATCTAACTAGATTTACTGATATTAATTGTCGAAATCTACAAACCTGAATATCTAACTAGATTTACTGATATTAATTGTCGAACTCTACAAATTTGAATATCTAACTATATTTACTGATATTAATTGTCGAACTCTACAAACCTGAATATCTAACTAGATTTACTGATATTAATTGTCGAACTCTACAAACCTGAATATCAAACTAGATTTACTGATATTAATTGTCGAACTCTACAAATCTGAATATCTAACTAGATTTACTGATATTAATTATGAAACTCTACACTACCTGAATATCTAACTAGATTTACTGATATTAATTATCAAACTCTACACTACCTGAATATCTAACTAGATTTACTGATATTAATTATCGAACTCTACAAACCTGAATATCTAACTAGATTTACTGGTATTAATTATCGAACTCTACAAACCTGAATATCTAACTAGATTCACTGAAATTAACTGTCGTAACGAGATTCATTAGGAATGTGACCATTTTTTAGATAACCATCTAGTAATTTAGATCACTAAGCTAAAAATTAATCAAATACAGTTTGTCAAAATTATGTTTGAAGACGGCGTTCATGAAGGTCCAAATAATGTATCCGCTTTTGATTCATCTGGCAGGAAGATTTCTTTTTCCATTTTAACAGTAAACGTGTCTCTAATCCACATTTTATTGGCAACAATTGGAACATATTCTCTTATTGCTACAGAAGTTGCATCTGAGATGTTTATTTCAAAATGTTTTTCTTGTCATTCAGTTAAAATACAAAATGACATTAAGTTCCTCTTTTCAATTCGTTCTGTCCACAAACAAAGTTTTTTATTGTTGGTTCAACTTTTTTCTGAACTTTAAAAATATTCATGTTGGTGCCTTATAAATTGAAGTTCAACTCATATAAGACACAAAATATGTCACGCAAAAAGGCCATCTTTGTCGACCAATAAAATTCATGAAACCTACCCTTGATGTGAATATAACATCTCTTGGTGAGAAATGATGCTATGCCATAAACAATGACATATTTTACTTTGTTTCTATAAGTTGTTTCAAATGTTTCCCTTTGATAACCATCGAGTTTCACAGAATATTAAGGGTTGTGATGTAGAATTCCTAAGTTTTCGCACAGAGAATCAGAGATACTGTAATTCAGAGAATGATATTTATATAATATATTAACTTAAGGGCATGAGTTTCACGGCTAGAACCTTCCTATGAACACAAAAATGCACCCATATACAAACCAGTGCTACTGCTTGGATCCCAGTGATGTATTTAGGTAGAGGCTAAAGAGGACTCAGCCCCAGGGTCCATGGTCTTAATGGGTCGCTATTGATAATTTTATTCTATGTAAAATTATATGGGATGTAGGGTTTAATAAAATTATTAGCCCCTGGCCCACACAACCTTAAACCCGCCACTGCTTTTTATTCTTTTTACAGCAGAAAATAATTCAATCTTCCTGTTGATGAAAAACTCTAATGGCTAACTCGAGTATTCTTGATGCTTGTATTCAAAATGGTGATTCATTTTCAATGGTTCCATGCACTCATACTTTAAGGTTACATAACAGATAACGCATAATGAATAGCAAGTGATTATAGCTATTAACACTAGTGAAACAAAACTTCAAACACTCGTCAAAATGCTTCCGGGTCCAATAATTTTTGTCGTTCTTGTCGTCACTAGAACTGTTGGTTGCGTTTCTCTTCAACTATCCATCCATCCAGGGGTAATTCGTTAAAATATCTGAAACAACAACCTAATATTCACGACAAAGAACCTCGCCACGAAATTTGGCGGGAATTCAGATCACGGTGAAGAAGATAAACAGAGGTATAAAGAAACTTCATTGTTACAGACCAGGAACTGTAGCCCTCCGTGATATCCGTCGATACCAGAAGTCAACTGAGCTGCTCATTTGAAAATACCAGAGACTGGTGAGAGAAATTGCCCAGGACTTCAAGAGATTCAAGAGCTCTGCTGCCATGGCTCTTCAGGAGGCCAGTGAGGCATACTTGATGGGTCTCTTCGAAGGCACTAACCTGTGTGCCATCCACACACAGGGGGCGACCATCATGTCGAGAGACATCCAACTCGCGGGGAAGGAGAGTATATCGAGAGAGAGGTATTGTAACTTACCCTCGCCAATAAACGAAGGAAGAGGTTAAAGAAACCTGACCCTCCTGGGTAGACAAACATCAATACCCAAATACCCATACAGAGAGAGCGAGAGCAGATACATTAAGTTAAGAACGCCCTCTCGTAGCCGTGATTTGAACTACTCAAATTTTATAGTAAACAATGTCAAAGCGCCAATGGCCTTGTTTGGGGACTACGTCAATTGACCAACAGTAAAACATGAATTCCACGAGATTCATGTAAAAAGCCAATCCAAACACGACCACAGTTATACCATGTTAAATAGTGTCATATCAAATTCATGACTGTTGCACGATACTGACCGGATGATCTCAGGTCAGTCTTGAAGTCCTGAGCAATTTCTCTCACCAGTTTCTGGAAAGGTAGTTTTTGAATGAGCATGTGATTTTTTAAAAGTATTCTCTGAGCTTCGATCAAATGTTTTAATTATACAGCATTTCGCCCCTTCTGTGGTTCAGGGGTAAGCTTTAGAGGGTACAACGCTAAAATCTAGGATTCGACCCCCGCGGCTAGCAATTTGCAGATAGCCCATTGAGCAGAGATGGAATACAATGACTGATTATTGTTACAGTATTTGTGTTACATTCTTATCATAAGTGTGAAGTTGGATTTATTCACTTATTATAAATGACTGATAGTTCACATAATATTACATCAAATTTTAAGATATAGTGTTTAAGACTCAGTCACCAGAGGGCGGGCAGACAAATGACGAACTGCAAATATTAAGACATTATTTGTTGTTAAGCGCCAGGCTACACAACAGACTCTTATTTTGTGCAAAGCTGCACGAGAGCTATTTGGGCTAGCCGTCTATAATTTAACAGTGAGAGATTAAAAAAAAGATAACTAGTCATCACCACCCACCACCAACTCTTAGGCTACTCGTTTACCAACGAATAGTACGATTGGCCGTCACATCATAAGGCCCTCATAGGTGAAAGGGCGAGCATGTTTGATGTAACGGGGTTTCGAACTCGCTACACTCAAATAACAAGTCGAGCACCTAAACCATCTGACTATGCTGGCCCTAAGTTTTATATCCATTGTGGGTATCGTAACCTTATTTTTAACGATGCGAATGTCAAGACAAGCCACGTGGCCACAGGGAAGGAGCCACGTGGGCACAGGGAAGGGGTCATTTGTCTAGTTTTCGGTTTGCCTCACACCGATATGAAATACTTGACACATTCTCGTTATTAGCTAAACCTAAAAAATGTGTACAAATTATAATTTCTCAGACAGATTTTGTATTTCGTTTTAAGATACAATATACCATACTTCATGACGTCAAACCTTATTAATTTTAATAAACACGACACTGTAATCTTAGTACATTGACGTTATTTCAAAATCTACTCTAATTAAGACAATATTGATTAATGTCCACACCTTTAACGAGAATAGCTTATCACACGGTTAATAAAACAATCAGATCACATGTGATGATTTATACAATAACTTATTTTCACTATTAAAGTATTATGGAAGGTTCGACTGAACACCAGATTGTGTTTCTAATAGATGTTTCAAAAGTTACTCACGTGGAACTTGGTAAAAGTTTCTACACTGTCCCGGGGAATTGCAGGTTCTGTCAGAAAACATACACCTTTGTTCTCTTACCCCCACCTTTAACAGTCATAAAAAATAACAAAAAAAACAGTAAATACAAACCACAGACAACTAGAACAGAAGATATCAGCGATATAAAAACCAATAATGTAAGGATACATCCAGATATATATACACACGAGTTTCTGTGGTACTGGGAAAGCAATAAAACGAATGTTACAATGGATTGTTTGCTTTAAATATGCGACAAACAGTTCGAATGTTCATCATTCCTGTGAGGTCTCTCAACTTCTAACTCATAACTGACTCCATTTTGAAAACGAATAGGTTTGAATAAACCATAAAAAATCTATCCATCCATTCATCTATCTATCAGTATCAAAAGTAAACATCCCAATTGTTATAACCATCTCTTACTGTAATCTTGGAAGACGTGTTAACCAATCAGAGAACTCTAGCAGTCTGGTAGACCGTGGAGGGTTTTACTGAACAAGAGATTTGTTTTGTTTGTTTCATACACACCTAACAGACGTAGTTTTGTCTGACCAAGCAGTGGTATTTAACTACTGTTGCCTACTGTTGTATACAACCAATTATTTGTTGTACAAATTCGTCTATTATGCTTGAGTAGATTTATTTGTTTGTTGTAAGGTACACAATGGGCTATATATGAGTTCTGCCCACCAATGATACTGAGATCTAATTATTAGCATTAACAGATCACTGACTTATCACTCAGCCACAAGAGGGCCACGCAACAGATCACTGACTTATCACTCAGCCACAAGAGGGCCACGCTGTTTGATTGTTTTGGTTTCGCGTGAAGCTACACGAGGGTTATCTGCTCTGGACATCCCTAATTTAGCAGTGTAACACTAGAGGGAAGGCAGCTAGTCATCATCACCCACCAGCCCTCTTGGGCTACTCTTTTAACAATGAATAGTTAGATTGACTCTCACACTGTAACGTTCCCAAGGCTGAAAAGGCGAAAATGTTTGGTGCGACAGGCATTCGAACCTGTGACCCTCAGATTATGAGTCGAGCGTCCTAACCCTAAAGGACTAGAAGTAACTAAATGTAATAACTGTAACCTAATGTATTCTCACCCTGCGGACTAGGAAAGGGACATCGTAGGTGTGGCTTCGTTGTGTCTCACTTGGTGTTTTGGTGCCCGACTGGAAACTGCCACCATCGCTCGTGTCCTCGTTTGGAAAACCTGGAACTCGAGTCATAGCATAAGGAGAAGGGAAATATACAGCATCTCTGGAACTGTCGAATGATGACGTAGTCTTTCCTAACATCTCTAGGCTTAGAGGTTCTTCTTTCAAGGAAAGCTGGGCTTGTGGTTCTATAGACCAGAAATATTTTAGAATAACGATAAATAACATTTTCTGATCAACTACGTATAATATCTCATCAGCAGCCTCTTCTATAGTTAATTTCTTTATAATGTCAACTTATATGACAATTTGCTATCTTTTTACATTTACCTGTTTGACCTCCCCCTGACCTCCTGTGACCTGATCCATGTCTTCTACCGTGTAACATGCAAACGATGATTGTCACAACTAACACGATGAGTCCTGCACATATAATTGGAATTATAATGGTGAGTTGTTCATACAGGTGGCGCTGCGAGCTTGGCTGGGCTGGATTCGGAGCTAATGTAGCTGAAAAATTCCGAAACAAGTTTAAAAAAGTGTTTAATCATGAGAACGAACTTGAGTATAGTAATAATAACATGTTATCAGAATAACCTATGAAATAAAAATAATATTAGCCATCAACATAGTTACAATATAATGGTCTTACACATCCGTATTGGTAAAGTTTATAAGGCATTCTTTCATCGGTTGGGTATCCTTACTCCTGACGATGTTTTCGTCCATTAACCCGATAATATATCATAAGGTTGGGTTATTTTAGAAAACGCAGTTTAGTCTTAAACTTATACCCCCACAGTGACACTATGTCTATGGATTTACAATGCTAGAAACCAGTTTTCGATACCTGTAGTGGGGAAATCACAGATAGCACATTGTGTAGTTTTGTACTTAACTTCAAACAAACAAGTCTAAGCTAACAATGCAAGTCAATCTCTATAATAAGACCACAATAATTAACGACAAGTTAAACTGAAATTAATGTTTGAGATATAACATATAAAATTACATATTCATTTCGTATTTTAACATGATAACAATTCTCCACAGTCATACCTCCTGCTTCCGTTAACGTTGAGAAGACGTACTCTGCGTCCGTAGAACCAGCACTATTGTAAGCAGTCACCAGGATACTGTACCATGTGGCTGGAGCCAGGTCTGGAATTAGCATGAACTTGGTTTCTGGGAGTACTTTACTAGCCACTGTGATCCATGACCGATCACCCCGAGGCTTGTACTGAACAGCAAAAAAATCAACTGGACATCCACCAGGTTTCCAGGAGGGCAGATGAAGAGATACCGAGGTAGAGTTGACTGTCAGAAACTCGTGCTTAGATGGAGCAACAGGAGCTGTAAAGGTGACATTCCATAAGGTTAGCTTTTCCACACATTATCTGTCTTTGGTAGATTTTCTGAATGTTCACTTGACATCATTGGTGGGCTTTCTTAACATCTTTCTTAATAAGTCACTGGTTAGTTCTAATAAATAACTAGTGGCTATCCTTAATGATTTAACTGTGTATTGCAGATTAATCTATTAACAATAAAGAAAGTACAGTGAACTAAAGAACACATTAGGTCCCTACATCACATGTTATATTTTCAATTTTACCTTTTATGAAAATAAAAATGTATGATACCATCACAAGTATTTAATGAAGACTGACTGTCCACTTTATCTCTTTATTTTTAATGAAGACTGACTGTCGACTTTATCTCTTTATTTTTAATGAAGACTGACTGTCGACTTTATCTCTTTATTTTTAATGAAGACTGACTATCGACTTTATCTCTTTATTTTTAATGAATACTGACTGTCGACTTTATCTCTTTATTTTTAATGAAGACCAACTGTCGACTTTATCTGTTTATTTTCTCAAATATTTGTTTTTACATGTATTATACTTCAGTGCATTTAAGACATTGACTAAAACTTAAAGAAACAGTGTATTTTTTTTTTTAATACAGAAATACAAAGACAACACCTGTTCCTTCAGTTTTCAAACTGACCACTTTACTAGGGCCACTCTGACCAGCAGGATTGCTTGCTGTTATGTAGAGTTGATATCGTGTACCGCACCTCAGAGAATCCAGCACGTAAGACCCGAAGTTTCCACTTATTTCTTTGGTTTTCAATTCACCATCTTGTGGTTTCCAGTGTAAAGAATAACCTAACAAAAACATAAATGTACATTAGCCCTTACTCAGTTCCACGTAAGTTACTTCTTATTCAGTTCCAGCGTAAACATAACAAACTGAAAACTTTCAGTAGAAAGAAATATACGTATATTAAAATATACGGGTAAATAATATTACTTTTGTCCATGCTCTCTATTGGGATGGTGGCATTTTAAGAACTTAGTAAGCTAAAATCCGGTGTTCAATTCTTCACAGTAGATACAGCAGTGTGGCTTTATTTTAAAACAAACAATAATTTTCTTCTGCAGTTTTAACATGACTGAAACATTGACTCACCTGTTACATGGTTATCTTTCTCTTTTGTCCACTTAATATGAACAGTGGTGGATGTGCTGGAAACTAAGGTTACATCAGGAACAGGTGGAGGGTCTGGTGACAAATACAATGCATTCTTACTGAGACAACAAGAGCAGTCGTTTCTTTACCAAGAAAATTAATACAACATATCAGTAATATTTCTTATTTGTGGATATAATACTTTCTACCAAATGTTTAAAACAAAACTCTAATTTCATTTGAAAACTAAACAATGTGATGTTAGAGTTAAATTCTAATGTAATACTGTAAATTAGAACAAAATTCTAGTTTAAAAAACAATGGTCTAGTCTACCACTGGTAGTTATAACAATGGTCTAGTCTACCACTGGAAGTCAAAACAATGGTCTAGGCTACCACTGGTAGTTATAACAATGGTCTAGTCTACCACTGGTAGTTAAAACAATGGTCTAGGCTACCACTGGTAGTTATAACAATGGTCTAGTCTACTACTGGAAGTCAAAACAATGGTCTAGTCTACCACTGGTAGTTATAACAATGGTCTAGTCTACCACTGGAAGTCAAAACAATGGTCTAGGCTACCACTGGTAGTTATAACAATGGTCTAGTCTACCACTGGTAGTTAAAACAATGGTCTAGGCTACCACTGGTAGTTATAACAATGGTCTAGTCTACCACTGGTAGTTAAAACAATGGTCTAGGCTACCACTGGTAGTTATAACAATGGTCTAGTCTACCACTGGAAGTCAAAACAATGGTCTAGTCTACCACTGGTAGTTATAACAATGGTCTAGTCTACCACTGGAAGTCAAAACAATGGTCTAGGCTACCACTGGTAGTTATAACAATGGTCTAGTCTACCACTGGTAGTTAAAACAATGGTCTAGGCTACCACTGGTAGTTATAACAATGGTCTAGTCTACCACTGGAAGTCAAAACAATGGTCTAGGCTACCACTGGTAGTTATAACAATGGTCTAGTCTACCACTGGTAGTTAAAACAATGGTCTAGGCTACCACTGGTAGTTATAACAATGGTCTAGTCTACCACTGGAAGTCAAAACAATGGTCTAGTCTACCACTGGTAGTTATAACAATGGTCTAGTCTACCACTGGAAGTCAAAACAATGGTCTAGGCTACCACTGGTAGTTATAACAATGGTTTAGTCTACCACTGGTAGTTAAAACAATGGTCTAGGCTACCACTGGTAGTTATAACAATGGTCTAGTCTACCACTGGAAGTCAAAACAATGGTCTAGTCTACCACTATAAGTTATAACAATGTTCTGGTCTACCAGTGGAAGATACAGCAATAGTCTGGTCTACCACTGAAGACAAAACAATAGTCTATTGTACCACTGGAAGTTATAACAATGGTCTAGTCTACCACTGGTAGTTAAAACAATGGTCTAGGCTACCACTGGTAGTTATAACAATGGTCTAGGCTTCCACTGGTAGTTATAACAATGGTCTAGGCTTCCACTGGTAGTTATAACAATGGTCTAGTCTACCACTGGTAGTTAAAACAATGGTCTAGGTTACCACTGGTAGTTATAACAGTGGTCTAGGCTACCACTGGTAGTTATAACAATGGTCTAGTCTACCACTGGTAGTTATAACAATGGTCTAATCTACCACTGGTAGTTAAATCAATGGTCTAGGTTACCACTGGTAGTTATAACAATGGTCTAGACTACCACTGGTAGTTAAAACAATGGTCTAGGCTACCACTGGAAGTCAAAACAATGGTCTAGTCTACCACTATAAGTTATAACAACGTTCTGGTCTATCAGTGGAAGATACAACAATAGTCTGGTCTACCACTGAAGACAAAACAATAGTCTATTGTACCACTGGAAGTTATAACAATGGTCTAGTCTACCACTGGAAGTCAAAACCATGGTCTAGGCTACCACTGGTAGTTATAACAATGGTCTAGGCTACCACTGGTAGTTATAACAATGGTCTAGTCTACCACTGGTAGTTAAAACAATGGTCTAGACTACCACTGGTAGTTATAACAATGGTCTAGTCTACCACTGGTAGTTAAAACAATGGTCTAGGTTACCACTGGTAGTTATAACAATGGTCTAGGCTACCACTGGTAGTTATAACAATGGTCTGGTCTACCACTGGTAGTTAAAACAATGGTCTAGGCTACCACTGGTAGTTATAACAATGGTCTAGTCTACCACTGGAAGTCAAAACAATGGTCTAGTCTACCACTATAAGTTATAACAATGTTCTGGTCTACCAGTGGAAGATACAACAATAGTCTGGTCTACCACTGAAGACAAAACAATAGTCTATTGTACCACTGGAAGTTATAACAATGGTCTAGGCTACCACTGGAAGATACAACAATGGTCTAGTCTACCACTGGAAGTCAAAACAATGGTCTAGGCTACCACTGGTAGTTATAACAATGGTCTAGTCTACCACTGGTAGTTATAACAATGGTCTAGTCTACCACTGAAAGTTATAACAATGGTCTAGGCTACCACTGGAAGATACAAGAATGGTCTAGTCTACCACTGGAAGTCAAAACAATGGTCTAGGCTACCACTGGTAATTATAACAATGGTCTAGTCTACTGCTGGAAGTCAAAACAATGGTCTAGGCTACCACTGGTAGTTATAACAATGGTCTAGTCTACCACTGGAAGTCAAAACAATGGTCTAGGCTACCACTGGTAGTTATAACAATGGTCTAGTCTACCACTGGAAGTCAAAACAATGGTCTAGGTTACCACTGGTAGTTATAACAATGGACTAGTCTACCACTGGAAGTCAAAACAATTACTCTAGTGTGTCACTGAAAGTTACAACGATTACTCTAGTGTAGTACTTAAAGTTACAACAATGACTACAGAGTAACTCTTGTTTAAGGTGATGAATTGCATTATAAAATTGTGGCTGAGAACGAGGGGGGCAAGACAAAGGCGGCCCTGGAGAAGTGAGCCAGGCCAGAGCCCGACAAGCAGATATCAGAGTAAAGCGACCAGATTCAGGGCTGGACAAGAATATTGCCTCAGCTGGGATCTAAAGATCCAATGCCTGAGATTTAGATGTAGTATGAAACAGAAGTGCCCTGAGAAAACCCACTTTCACAAGACAGGTGCCAAAAGTTTTACCTGTCCAGTGCCTGGATCTGAGAAGAAATACATATAAATATAAATATGTATTTCCCTTATCTATGTTTATGTATTTTGTTGAGTGATTGTTGAAATATGTTATATGGTGAAATGTATTTTGTAGGTGCACTGGCTAGTTTACATAACGACTCAGTTGGTTGATGTCTGTGTTCTGCTGAGGAGATAATTCTTCAGATTTCTCTCTCTCTAAACTAAACCTCTTCCAAGTTCGTTTGCGTTTCTTGTTTTGCAAAAAAAAATTTTGGAAAAAAATGTATGAGTATTTCCTCGGACAAAAACATGAATTACTTACTACAACACATAACACACAACAACACAATCACAAGGACTTACTCGGAGAAAGCCGACCTACTAGCCGACTATTACGTTTGTTGTTGTTTTTTGAATTTCGCACAAAGCTACTCGAGGGCTATCTGTGCTAGCCGTCCCTAATTTAGTAGTTTACGACTAGAGGGAAGGCAGCTAGTCATCACTGCCCATCGCCAACTCTTGGGCTCCTCTTTTACCAATGGAAAGTGGGATTGACCGTGACATTATAATGCTCCCACGGCTGAAAGGGCGAGCATGTTTGGGCGACAGGGATGCGAACCAGCGACCCTCGGATTACAAGTCGAGCGCCTTAACTGCGCTTGGCCATGTCGGGCCCCTGGGTAAAAGAGTAGCCCAAGAGTTGGCGGTGGGTGGTGATGACTAGCTGCCTTCCCTCTAGTTTTACATTGCTAAATTGGGGACGGCTAACACAGATAACCCTCGAGTAGCTTTGTCTAAATTCAAAACAAACAAACAGTCCTATTATTTAATAGGTTGTTGAGGTAGTGTTCACGGTGAAACTTAGTTAAACAGACAACAACTGCTTATTGTAGAAATAACAAATAATTTCTTTGTGGTGTGAGCAATAACTTAAAATTAGTTGTTTCTCTACGTTTTCATTAATTTAATAATTAATAACTACAATTAACTTACAACATTTAATGTGTATCCGTGACTCATTAAATTACTAAAACAACAAAGGAGGGACACACAAGAAATCACATCTCTTGATGACGACAAACCTACTTGAAATAAAAATGTATCTCAGAATAGCTGGTATTGGTATTAACACTTGTATTTATAAGAAGAGAACACAATTTCAACGTTGTTCTCTCCTTATAAATAAAAGTGTTAAGTTTCATACCAGCCGTTCTAAGATACAAGAAACCATATCTATTAAAGAGGGTGCGGAAACTGCCTTAGTGTACATGAAAAACATAATTATTTATATATAAACTTAAAGTATTTGTTTTCTTTATTAAGATGTTTTACAATAATTATTTATATATACACTTAAAGTATTTGTTTTCTTTATTAAGGTGTTTTATCATAATTATTTATATATACACTTAAAGTATTTGTTTTCTTTATTAAGGTGTTTTACAATAATTATTTATATATACACTTAAAGTATTTGTTTTATTTATTAAGGTGTTTTACCATAATTATTTATATATACACTTAAAGTATTTGTTTTCTTTATTAAGGTTTTCACCATAATTATTTATATATACCCTTAAAGTATTTGTTTTCTTTATTAAGGTGTTTTACAATAATTATTTATATATACATTTAAAGTATTTGTTTTCTTTATTAAGGTGTTTTACAATAATTATTTATATATACACTTAAAGTATTTGTTTTCTTTATTAAGATGTTTTACAATAATTATTTATATATACACTTAAAGTATTTGTTTTCTTTATTAAGGTGTTTTACAATAATTATTTATATATACACTTAAAGTATTTGTTTTATTTATTAAGGTGTTTTACCATAATTATTTATATATACACTTAAAGTATTTGTTTTCTTTATTAAGGTGCTTCACCATAATTATTTATATATACCCTTAAAGTATTTGTTTTCTTTATTAAGGTGTTTTACAATAATTATTTATATATACACTTAAAGTATTTGTTTTCTTTATTAAGGTGTTTTACAATAATTATTTATATATACACTTAAAGTATTTGTTTTCTTTATTAAGATGTTTTACAATAATTATTTATATATACACTTAAAGTATTTGTTTTCTTTATTAAGGTGTTTTACCATAATTATTTATATATACACTTAAAGTATTTGTTTTCTTTATTAAGGTGTTTAACAATAATTATTTATATATACACTTAAAGTATTTGTTTTCTTTATTAAGGTGTTTTACAATAATTATTTATATATACACTTAAAGTATTTGTTTTCTTTATTAAGGTGTTTTACAATAATTATTTATATATACACTTAAAGTATTTGTTTTCTTTATTAAGGTGTTTTACCATAATTATTTATATATACACTTAAAGTATTTGTTTTCTTCATTAAGGTGTTTTACCATAATTATTTATATGTACACTTAAAG
Source organism: Tachypleus tridentatus (assembly GCF_004210375.1). Taxonomy (NCBI): domain Eukaryota; kingdom Metazoa; phylum Arthropoda; class Merostomata; order Xiphosura; family Limulidae; genus Tachypleus; species Tachypleus tridentatus. The sequence goes on along the minus strand of NC_134827.1, from coordinate 48,217,763 downwards.
TATTTGTTTTCGTTATTAAGGTGTTTCACCATAATTATTTATATATACACTTAAAGTATTTGTTTTCTTTATTAAGATGTTTTACAATAATTATTTATATATACACTTAAAGTATTTGTTTTCTTTATTAAGGTGTTTTACAATAATTATTTATATATACACTTAAAATATTTGTTTTCTTTATTAAGGTGTTTTACAATAATTATTTATATATACACTTAAAATATTTGTTTTCTTTATTAAGGTGTTTTACAATAATTATTTATATATACACTTAAAGTATTTGTTTTCTTTATTAAGGTGTTTTACCATAATTATTTATATATACACTTAAAGTATTTGTTTTCTTTATTAAGGTGTTTTACAATAATTATTTATATATACACTTAAGGTATTTGTTTTCTTTATTAAGGTGTTTTACAATAATTTTTTATATATACACTTAAAGTGTTTGTTTTCTTTATTAAGGTGTTTTACCATAATTATTTATATATACACTTAAAGTATTTGTTTTCTTTATTAAGGTGTTTTACCATAATTATTTATATATACACTTAAAGTATTTGTTTTCTTTATTAAGGTGTTTTACCATAATTATTTATATATACACTTAAAGTATTTGTTTTCTTTATTAAGGTGTTTTACAATAATTATTTATATATACACTTAAAGTATTTGTTTTCTTTATTAAGGTGTTTTACAATAATTATTTATATATACACTTAAAGTATTTGTTTTCTTTATTAAGGTGTTTTACAATAATTATTTATATATACACTTAAAGTATTTGTTATCTTTATTAAGGTGTTTTACCACAATTATTTATATATACACTTAAAGTATTTGTTTTCTTTATTAAGGTGTTTTACCATAATTATTTATATATACACTTAAAGTATTTGTTTTCTTTATTAAGGTGTTTTACAATAATTATTTATATATACACTTAAGGTATTTGTTTTCTTTATTAAAGTGTTTTACAATAATTATATATATATACACTTAAAGTATTTGTTTTCTTTATTAAGGTGTTTTACAATAATTATTTATATATACACTTAAAGTATTTGTTTTCTTTATTAAGGTGTTTTACCACAATTATTTATATATACACTTAAAGTATTTGTTTTCTTTATTAAGGTGTTTTACCATAATTATTTATATATACACTTAAAGTATTTGTTTTCTTTATTAAGGTGTTTTACAATAATTATTTATATATACACTTAAGGTATTTGTTTTCTTTATTAAAGTGTTTTACAATAATTATTTATATATACACTTAAAGTATTTGTTTTCTTTATTAAGGTGTTTTACAATAATTATTTATATATACACTTAAAGTATTTGTTTTCTTTATTAAGGTGTTTTACAATAATTATTTATATATACACTTAAAGTATTTGTTTTCTTTATTAAGGTGTTTTACAATAATTATTTATATATACACTTAAAGTATTTGTTTTCTTTATTAAGGTGTTTTACAATAATTATTTATATATACACTTAAAGTATTTGTTTTCTTTATTAAGGTGTTTTACAATAATTATTTATATATACACTTAAAGTATTTGTTATCTTTATTAAGGTGTTTTACCACAATTATTTATATATACACTTTAAGTATTTGTTTTCTTTATTAAGGTGTTTTACAATAATTATTTATATATACACTTAAGGTATTTGTTTTCTTTATTAAAGTGTTTTACAATAATTATTTATATATACACTAAAAATATTTGTTTTCTTTATTAAGGTGTTTTACAATAATTATTTATATATACACTTAAAGTATTTGTTTTCTTTATTAAGGTGTTTTACAATTATTTATATATACATTTAAAGTATTTGTTTTCTTTATTAACATGTTTTACAATAATTATTTATATATACACTTAAAGTATTTGTTCTCTTTATTAAGGTGTTTTACAATAATTATTTATATATACACTTAAACTATTTGTTTTCTTTATTAAGGTGTTTTACAATAATTATTTATATATACACTTAAAGTATTTGTTTTCTTTATTAAGGTGTTTTACCATAATTATATATATATACATTTAAAGTATTTGTTTTCTTTATTAAGATGTTTTACAATAATTATTTATATATACACTTAAAGTATTTGTTTTCTTTATTAAGGTGTTTTACAGTAATTATTTATATATACACTTAAAGTATTTGTTTTCTTTATTAAGATGTTTTACCATAATTATTTATATATACACTTAAAGTATTTGTTTTCTTTATTATGGTGTTTTAGAATAATTATTTATATATACACTTAAAGTATTTGTTTTCTTTATTAAGGTGTTTTACAATAATTATTTATATATACACTTAAAATATTTGTTTTCTTTAATAAGGTGTTTTACCATAATTATTTATATATACACTTAAAGTATTTGTTTTATTTATTAAGGTGTTTTACCATAATTATTTATATATACACTTAAAGTATTTGTTTTCTTTATTAAGATGTTTTACCATAATTATTTATATATACACTTAAAGTATTTGTTTTCTTTATTAAGGTGTTTTACCATAATTATTTATATATACACTTAAAGTATTTGTTTTCTTTATTAAGGTGTTTTACAGTAATTATTTATATATACACTTAAAGTATTTGTTTTCTTTATTAAGGTGTTTTACCATAATTATTTATTTATACATTTAAAGTATTTGTTTTCTTTATTAAGATGTTTTACCATAATTATTTATATATACACTTAAAGTATTTGTTTTCTTTATTATGGTGTTTTAGAATAATTATTTATATATACACTTAAAGTATTTGTTTTCTTTATTAAGGTGTTTTACAATAATTATTTATATATACACTTAAAATATTTGTTTTCTTTAATAAGGTGTTTTACCATAATTATTTATATATACACTTAAAGTATTTGTTTTATTTATTAAGGTGCTTTACCATAATTATTTATATATACACTTAAAGTATTTGTTTTCTTTATTAAGATGTTTTACCATAATTATTTATATATACACTTAAAGTATTTGTTTTCTTTATTAAGGTGTTTTACCATAATTATTTATATATACACTTAAAGTATTTGTTTTCTTTATTAAGATGTTTTACCATAATTATTTATATATACACTTAAAGTATTTGTTTTCTTTATTAAGGTGTTTTACCATAATTATTTATATATACACTTAAAGTATTTGTTTTCTTTATTAAGGTGTTTTACAGTAATTATTTATATATACACTTAAAGTATTTGTTTTCTTTATTAAGGTGTTTTACAATAATTATTTATATATACACTTAAAGTATTTGTTTTCTTTATTAAGGTGTTTTACCATAATTATTTATTTATACATTTAAAGTATTTGTTTTCTTTATTAAGATGTTTTACCATAATTATTTATATATACACTTAAAGTATTTGTTTTATTTATTAAGGTGCTTTACCATAATTATTTATATATACACTTAAAGTATTTGTTTTCTTTATTAAGATGTTTTACCATAATTATTTATATATACACTTAAAGTATTTGTTTTCTTTATTAAGGTGTTTTACAATAATTATTTATATATACACTTAAAAGTATTTGTTTTCTTTATTAAGGTGTTTTACAATAATTATGTATATATACACTTAAAGTATTTGTTTTCTTTATTAAGGTGTTTTACAATAATTATTTATATATACACTTAAAGTATTTGTTTTCTTTATTAAGGTGTTTTACAATAATTATGTATATATACACTTAAAGTATTTGTTATCTTTATTAAGGTGTTTTACCACAATTATTTATATATACACTTTAAGTATTTGTTTTCTTTATTAAGGTGCTTTACCATAATTATTTATATATACACTTAAGGTATTTGTTTTCTTTATTAAAGTGTTTTACAATAATTATTTATATATACACTAAAAATATTTGTTTTCTTTATTAAGGTGTTTTACAATAATTATTTATATATACACTTAAAGTATTTGTTTTCTTTATTAAGGTGTTTTACAATTATTTATATATACATTTAAAGTATTTGTTTTCTTTATTAACATGTTTTACAATAATTATTTATATATACACTTAAAGTATTTGTTTTCTTTATTAAGATGTTTTACCATAATTATTTATATATACACTTAAAGTATTTGTTTTCTTTATTATGGTGTTTTAGAATAATTATTTATATATACACTTAAAGTATTTGTTTTCTTTATTAAGGTGTTTTACAATAATTATTTATATATACACTTAAAATATTTGTTTTCTTTAATAAGGTGTTTTACCATAATTATTTATATATACACTTAAAGTATTTGTTTTATTTATTAAGGTGCTTTACCATAATTATTTATATATACACTTAAAGTATTTGTTTTCTTTATTAAGATGTTTTACCATAATTATTTATATATACACTTAAAGTATTTGTTTTCTTTATTAAGGTGTTTTACCATAATTATTTATATATACACTTAAAGTATTTGTTTTCTTTATTAAGATGTTTTACCATAATTATTTATATATACACTTAAAGTATTTGTTTTCTTTATTAAGGTGTTTTACCATAATTATTTATATATACACTTAAAGTATTTGTTTTCTTTATTAAGGTGTTTTACAGTAATTATTTATATATACACTTAAAGTATTTGTTTTCTTTATTAAGGTGTTTTACAATAATTATTTATATATACACTTAAAGTATTTGTTTTCTTTATTAAGGTGTTTTACCATAATTATTTATTTATACATTTAAAGTATTTGTTTTCTTTATTAAGATGTTTTACCATAATTATTTATATATACACTTAAAGTATTTGTTTTCTTTATTAAGGTGTTTTACCATAATTATTTATATATACACTTAAAGTATTTGTTTTCTTTATTAAGATGTTTTACCATAATTATTTATATATACACTTAAAGTATTTGTTTTCTTTATTAAGGTGTTTTACAATAATTATTTATATATACACTTAAAAGTATTTGTTTTCTTTATTAAGGTGTTTTACAATAATTATGTATATATACACTTAAAGTATTTGTTTTCTTTATTAAGGTGTTTTACAATAATTATTTATATATACACTTAAAGTATTTGTTTTCTTTATTAAGGTGTTTTACAATAATTATTTATATATACACTTAAAGTATTTGTTATCTTTATTAAGGTGTTTTACCACAATTATTTATATATACACTTTAAGTATTTGTTTTCTTTATTAAGGTGTTTTACAATAATTATTTATATATACACTTAAGGTATTTGTTTTCTTTATTAAAGTGTTTTACAATAATTATTTATATATACACTAAAAATATTTGTTTTCTTTATTAAGGTGTTTTACAATAATTATTTATATATACACTTAAAGTATTTGTTTTCTTTATTAAGGTGTTTTACAATTATTTATATATACATTTAAAGTATTTGTTTTGTTTATTAACATGTTTTACAATAATTATTTATATATACACTTAAAGTATTTGTTCTCTTTATTAAGGTGTTTTACAATAATTATTTATATATACACTTAAACTATTTGTTTTCTTTATTAAGGTGTTTTACAATAATTATTTATATATACACTTAAAGTATTTGTTTTATTTATTAAGGTGCTTTACCATAATTATTTATATATACATTTAAAGTATTTGTTTTCTTTATTAAGGTGCTTTACCATAATTATTTATATATACACTTAAAGTATTTGTTTTCTTTATTAAGGTGTTTTACCATAATTATATATATATACATTTAAAGTATTTGTTTTCTTTATTAAGATGTTTTACAATAATTATTTATATATACACTTAAAGTATTTGTTTTCTTTATTAAGGTGTTTTACAGTAATTATTTATATATACACTTAAAGTATTTGTTTTCTTTATTAAGATGTTTTACCATAATTATTTATATATACACTTAAAGTATTTGTTTTCTTTATTATGGTGTTTTAGAATAATTATTTATATATACACTTAAAGTATTTGTTTTCTTTATTAAGGTGTTTTACAATAATTATTTATATATACACTTAAAATATTTGTTTTCTTTAATAAGGTGTTTTACCATAATTATTTATATATACACTTAAAGTATTTGTTTTATTTATTAAGGTGCTTTACCATAATTATTTATATATACACTTAAAGTATTTGTTTTCTTTATTAAGATGTTTTACCATAATTATTTATATATACACTTAAAGTATTTGTTTTCTTTATTAAGGTGTTTTACCATAATTATTTATATATACACTTAAAGTATTTGTTTTCTTTATTAAGGTGTTTTACAGTAATTATTTATATATACACTTAAAGTATTTGTTTTCTTTATTAAGGTGTTTTACCATAATTATTTATATATACACTTAAAGTATTTGTTTTCTTTATTATGGTGTTTTAGAATAATTATTTATATATACACTTAAAGTATTTGTTTTCTTTATTAAGGTGTTTTACCATAATTATTTATATATACACTTAAAGTATTTGTTTTATTTATTAAGGTGCTTTACCATAATTATTTATATATACACTTAAAGTATTTGTTTTCTTTATTAAGATGTTTTACCATAATTATTTATATATACACTTAAAGTATTTGTTTTCTTTATTAAGGTGTTTTACAGTAATTATTTATATATACACTTAAAGTATTTGTTTTCTTTATTAAGGTGTTTTACCATAATTATTTATATATACACTTAAAGTATTTGTTTTCTTTATTATGGTGTTTTAGAATAATTATTTATATATACACTTAGAATATTTGTTTTCTTTAATAAGGTGTTTTACCATAATTATTTATATATACACTTAAAGTATTTGTTTTATTTATTAAGTGTTTTACCATAATTATTTATATATACACTTAAAGTATTTGTTTTCTTTATTAAGATGTTTTACCATAATTATTTATATATACACTTAAAGTATTTGTTTTCTTTATTAAGGTGTTTTACCATAATTATTTATATATACACTTAAAGTATTTGTTTTCTTTATTAAGATGTTTTACCATAATTATTTATATATACACTTAAAGTATTTGTTTTCTTTATTAAGGTGTTTTACCATAATTATTTATATATACACTTAAAGTATTTGTTTTCTTTATTAAGGTGTTTTACAGTAATTATTTATATATACACTTAAAGTATTTGTTTTCTTTATTAAGGTGTTTTACAATAATTATTTATATATACACTTAAAGTATTTGTTTTCTTTATTAAGGTGTTTTACCATAATTATTTATTTATACATTTAAAGTATTTGTTTTCTTTATTAAGATGTTTTACCATAATTATTTATATATACACTTAAAGTATTTGTTTTATTTATTAAGGTGCTTTACCATAATTATTTATATATACACTTAAAGTATTTGTTTTCTTTATTAAGATGTTTTACCATAATTATTTATATATACACTTAAAGTATTTGTTTTCTTTATTAAGGTGTTTTACAATAATTATTTATATATACACTTAAAAGTATTTGTTTTCTTTATTAAGGTGTTTTACAATAATTATGTATATATACACTTAAAGTATTTGTTTTCTTTATTAAGGTGTTTTACAATAATTATTTATATATACACTTAAAGTATTTGTTTTCTTTATTAAGGTGTTTTACAATAATTATGTATATATACACTTAAAGTATTTGTTTTCTTTATTAAGGTGTTTTAAAATCTCCCAACGTCCTGTTTCCAGTACCTTTGACCTTCTATAGTCCTACAAATCTTTCATTACATTTAAAATACCAGTGAGTTCAGTTGACTTCCAGCTGGGAGAGTGTTACGTTTTCGGAGTTAAAACGCTAAAGTCAGGGATTCGATTTCTGTCGGTGAGCAGCAGATATCCCACTGTGTCTTGTTTTGGATTTCCGCATAAAGCTACACTAGGGCTATCTGTGCTAGCCGTCCCTAATTTAGCAGTGTAAGACTAGAGGGAAGGCAGCTAGTCATCACCACCCACCTCTTATGCTACTCTTTTACCAGCGAATAGTGGGATTGACCGTCACATTATAACACCTTCACGGCTGAAAGGGCGAGCATGTTTGGTGTTATGGGGATTCGAATCTGCAACCGCTGGATTATGAGTCGAACGTCTTAACAAACTTGGCCATGTCGGGCCCCGACTATTACGAGTCCTCCTTCAGTGACCTAAACTCTGCCGACTTTGACACACAACATGTTAACAACTACATACATACAAATCATTCTTGTTTCACATCACAATTCACACTAAACAGTCATTTTGGTTCAATTAATAGAAGTATTTCACAACCACTGAACTCAAAATGAACATTAAAACACTTCACCGGACAGCATCAAATACAAATATTATTCTAAAAAAAGGCTCCAGTCTCCTATTACAACATCTCACAAACATCAGGAATCTCTCACTAATGACAGGTTATTACTCCAACACTTGGAAAAAAAAAGCTGTTATCACCAGGATTCTAAAGAAACAGGACTAACCCTGACATCTTCTGTCCCATCAGTATATTGTCTTCACAAACTGGTGGAGAAAATAATATCAAATTGCCTTCTTCATTTATGTGAAATAAATAACATCCTACTCGAATCTCAAAACGCTTCCAGGAAAAATAGACAAACAATAGATCACCTTACACGACTCACTGAATCGGTTGTCAAAGCATTCAATAACAATCAGTTAACCATGGTATATTTTTAGATGTTAAAAAGCAAAATCCAGCCAACTCTACCTGTTCCATCGTCCATACATTCTCCCAGACACCTGAGACCATTATTCAACAAGAGGTTGACAATGATCACATCAAGCAAGTTTACCAATGACGGTCCTCTTGAACCTACCTTCATCCTCTCTCAACACGAGCCAAGCCTCCTCTAACACTAATCTGTGTTGTTTGATACGTATCTATTTCATCTTAACAGTTGTCGATCTATGTACCTTTCTCCTTACAGATTGCTTCCGGGCACAGTCACAGCATTTTATTGGCCCTGGCTGTGAAAGTGGATTTTCTCGGGGTACTACGGTTTCCTCCCACATCCAAGTCTCAGGCCTTAGATCTTTAGATTCCAGCCAAGGCAATATTCTTGCCCGGCCCTGAATCGTGACGTTTTGAGTTGATGTCTCGTCGGCCTTCCGGATTGCGAGCTCTGGCCTGGCCTAATTCTCTTGTACCACATTTGTCTCGCCACCCTTTCTCACCCATCATCTCTGCAATGTCCCACCTTAAACAAATCAAATAACAAGAAAACTTCCATTAAAGTAAATAAACTTCCATGTAAGAGGACAGAAGAGGAACCACAAGCCCCTGACCACCCCTGTTGGGGAGAGAATTCCTTAGACTTTTCTCTCTAAACTAAAAAACCGTGAGAGGATGAAGAGGAACCCTGGCGCCCTGACCACCCCTGTTGGAGAGAGGAATTCCTTGACTTTTCTCTCTAAACTAAAACCGTGAGGGGGACAGAAGAGGAACCACAACGCCCTGACCACCCCTGTTGGGAGAGAATTCCTTAGACTTTTCTCTCTAAACTAAAACCATGAGGAGGACAGAAGAGGAACCACAAGCTCCTGACAGCCCCTGTTGGGAGAGGTCCTTAGACTTTTCTCTCTAAACTAAAACCTTGAGGAGGGATGAAGAGGAACCACAAGCGCTCCTGACCACCCATGTTGGGAGGGAATTCCTTAGACTTTTCTCTCTAAAGTGAAACCAGTGAGAGGGATGAAGAGGAACCTGGCAGCCCCTGACCACCCCTGTTGGGAGAGAATTCATTAGACTTTTCTCTCTAAACTAAGGTGAGAGGGATGAAGAGGGAACCACAGCCCCTGACCACCCCTGTTGGGAGAGAATTCCTTAGACTTTTCTCTCTAAACTAAAAGGCAAGTGAGGAGGAATGAAGAGGAACCACAGCCCTGACCACCCCTGTTGGGAGAGAGAATTCCTTAGACTTTCTCTCTAAACTAAAACCCGTGAGGAGGGACTGAAAGAGGAACCCTGGCACGCTCCTGACCCCTGTTGGGAGAGAGAAATTCTTAGACTTTTCTCTCTAAGCTAAAACCTTGAGGAGGGATGAAGAGGAACCACAGCTGCTCCTGACCACCCCTGTTGGGAGGAGAATTTAGACTTTTCTCTCTAAAGTAAAACCGTGAGAGGACAGAAGAGGAACCACTGGCAGCCCTGACCAACCCTGTTGAAGGAGAATTTCTTAGACTTTTCTCTCTAAACTAAAACCGTTGAGGAGGGATGAGAAGAGGAACCACAACGCCCTGACCACCCCTGTTGGGAGAGAATTCTTAGACTTTTCTCTCTAAAGCAAACAAAAACAGTGAGAGGGATGAAGAGAGGAACCACAACATACCCTGACCACCCTGTTGGGAGAGAATTCCTTAGACTTTTCTCTCTAAACTAAAACCGTGAGGAGGGACAGAGAGGGAACCACGCCCCCTGACCACCCCTGTTGGGAGAGAATTCCTTGGACTTTCTCTCTAAACTAAAACATTGAGGAGGACAGAAGAGGAAACCTACAACGCTCTGACAGCCCTGTTGGGGAGAGAATTCTTAGACTTTTCTCTAAACTAAAAGGCTTGAGAGGACGAAGAGGAACCACAACGCTCCTGACCACCCCTGTTGGGGAGAGAATTCCTTAGACTTTTCTCTCTAAAAGTAAAAGCAAGTGAGGAGGGCAGAAGAGGAACCACTGGCATCCCTGACCACCCCTGTTGGGGAGAGAATTCCTTAGACTTTTCTCTCTAAACTAAAACCGTGAGAGGACGAAGAGGAACCACAACGCTCCTGACCACCCCTGTTGGGGAGAGAATTCATTAGACTTTTCTCTCTAAACTAAAACCTTGAGAGGATGAAGAGGAACCACAACGCTCCTGACCACCCCTGTTGGGGAGAGAATTCCTTAGACTTTTCTCTCTAAAGTAAAACCGTGAGAGGACGAAGAGGAACCACAACGCCCCTGACCACCCCTGTTGGGGAGAGAATTCCTTAGACTTTTCTCTCTAAACTAAAACCGTGAGAGGATGAAGAGGAACCACAACGCCCCTGACCACCCCTGTTGGGGAGAGAATTCATTAGACTTTTCTCTCTAAACTAAAACCGTGAGAGGATGAAGAGTAACCACAACGCTTCTGACCACCCCTGTTGAGGAGAGAATTCCTTAGACTTAGTAAGAACAATTTGTCTACAATCAAACTATTTTCACTACAACAAGGAATTCTACAAACAAACAGATATCCAACCGTCCACTACGTAACTCCTGCCAGTCATCGATTTGTTCATATTCTGAGACCACAGGTCACAATATTTAATAATCATGACCACAGAGTCTTCAGACCATGACCTCCATATCAAGGTAAGTCTTAGTTAAAGACCCCCATGCTCTTAACTACTCAAAAAGCTGTTTGGACCTAAAGTTGTTCCAAATGTTCACACGTAACTCAACTGTTGTACAATTTATATATAATCATTTGTTTTTACATTTATCCTTTTATTTTATATTGATAAGTAGGTAAAGTAGTAATTTTGATATTACAGTTCTAGCTTATAATCAACTTGGAACATGATTTAACGAACATGAACAAACATGATAGATTGATAGGGTATTTGTACAAAGCTCTGAGTTTGTATCCATAATGGATGAAATTAAAATTAATACATAAGAGCAGAAGTTAACATTAGGAGTTAACACAGTATTTTTTACACTGTATCTACAGTGTAATGTCATAAATATATCAAGTGAAAACAAATGTAGATAGGATAGTTACTGTAACATACAGGTATACCAAGTAATACTAAACTGAGACGATGTCTATATAGTTTACTATAACACATAAACAAGTAATAATAAACTGGTACAACGTCTATATAGAGTTTAATATAACACATAAACAACAAGCACTACACAATGTGTAAAAATGACTGAATATTTTAGAGTAAATCTAATTTATTAATTTTAATTATAATTGCTACATATGTAACGTGGATCCTGGCTAATATAATGTAATTTTATCGATTTTCTTCTTGAATGCTGAAATTTCTTGGAATAAAATACATAATTTTACCATATTCCAGGGTCAGACCAATAACGTCGTTCGAGGCAGGGCCTGTTCCAGCACTGTTGTAAAGCTTGTATGTGAATGGCGTACTTGGTAGCACGTTTCAATGACGTCAGCTCATAGACCTGTTCTTGCACTGGTCCTTGAGAAGCCAAAGTTTTGTAAATGTAAGTTTCTGATGGACCACTAACTTTTTTTATATCAAGATAATAGCCCTCTACAACTGTGTGGTCATCTAGAAATGCTGGAGTCTGGAAAAACGGAACGTACGAACTACAAAAACCGTTAATAAGCTAAACGTCATATTTAAATTATGTTTAGTATGGCTAATGGAATATATTATTTTCGTACAAACGTTGTAAATGAAGTTAAAAGTCAAAGTTAACTTATACTTTCGTATGTTTTACTGTGATTCGAAACTGAAAAGTAATGAAAACAAAAATCTTACCTTCCATGACACTTTTAATGCTCGAGAACTTACAGGTTGAACTCGTACGTTACCAGGTGGCGTTGCAGGTGCTGTTAAGAAGAAGAAATATAATTTGGTAGTCATGTTTTATTGTCAAGTGGTATAGAGTTTGGTTTGAAACTATAACATTGGTATAGAGATTGGTATGAAACTATAACATTGGTATAGAGTTTGATATGAAACTATAACATTAATATAGAGTTTGGTATGAAACTATAACATTGGTATAGAGTTTGGTATGAAACTATAACATTGGTATAGAGTTTGGTATGAAACTATAACATTGGTATAGAGTTTGGTATGAAACTATAACATTGGTATAGTTTGATATGAAACTATAACATTGGTATAGAGTTTGATATGAAACTATAACATTGGTATAGAGTTTGATATGAAACTATAACATTGGTATAGAGTTTGATATGAAACTATAACATTGGTATAGAGTTTGGTATGAAACTATAACAATGGTATAGAGTTTGGTATGAAACTATAACATTGGTATAGAGTTTGATATGAAACTATAACATTCGTATAGAATTTGATATGAAACTAAAACATTGGTATAGAGTTTGGTATGAAACTATAACATTGGTATAGAGTTTAGTATGAAACTATAACATTGGTATAGTTTGGTATGAAACTATAACATTGGTATAGTTTGATATGAAACTATAACATTGTTATAGAGTTTGATATGAAACTATAACATTGTTATAGAGTTTGATATGAAACTATAACATTGGTATAGAGTTTGATATGAAACTATAACATTGATATAGAGTTTGGTATGAAACTATAACATTGGTATAGAGTTTGGTATGAAACTATAACATTGGTATAGAGTTTGATATGAAACTATAACATTGGTATAGAGTTTGGTATGAAACTATAACATTGGTATAGAGTTTGGTATGAAACTATAACATTGATATAGAGTTTGATATGAAACTATAACATTGGTATAGAGTTTGATATGAAACTATAACATTGATATAGAGTTTGATATGAAACTATAACATTGGTATAGAGTTTGATATGAAACTATAACATTGGTATAGTTTGATATGAAACTATAACATTGTTATAGAGTTTGATATGAAACTATAACATTGGTATACTGGTTGATATGAAACTATAACACTGATATACAGTTTGATATGAAACTATAACATTGATATAGAGTTTGGAATGAAACTATAACATTGGTATAAAGTTTGATATGAAACTATAACATTGGTATAGAGTTTGATATGAAACTATAACATTGATATAGAGTTTGGTATGAAACTATAACATTGGTATAGAGTTTGATATGAAACTATAACATTGGTATAGAGTTTGATATGAAACTATAACATTGGTATAGAGTTTGATATGAAACTATAACATTGATATAGAGTTTGGTATGAAACTATAACATTGATATAGAGTTTGATATGAAACTATAACATTGGTATAGAGTTTGATATGAAACTATAACATTAATATAAGAGTTTTGTATGAAACTATAACATTGGTATAGAGTTTGGTATGAAACTATAACATTGGTATAGAGTTTGATATGAAACTATAACATTGATATAGAGTTTGATATGAAACTATAACATTGATATAGAGTTTGGTATGAAACTATAACATTGGTATAGAGTTTGATATGAAACTATAACATTGATATAGAGTTTGATATGAAACTATAACATTGGTATACAGTTTGATATGAAACTATAACATTGATATACAGTTTGATATGAAACTATAACATTGATATAGAGTTTGGAATGAAACTATAACATTGGTATAGAGTTTGATATGAAACTATAACATTGGTATAGAGTTTGGTATGAAACTATAACATTGGTATAGAGTTTGGTATGAAACTATAGCATTGGTATAGAGTTTGATATGAAACTATAACATTGGTATAGAGTTTGATATGAAACTATAACATTGGTATAGAGTTTGATATGAAACTATAACATTGGTATAGAGTTTGATATGAAACTATAACATTGGTATAGAGTTTGATATGAAACTATAACATTGGTATAGAGTTTGATATGAAACTATAACATTGGTATAGAGTTTGATATGAAACTATAACATTGGTATAGAGTTTGATATGAAACTATAACATTGGTATAGAGTTTGATATGAAACTATAACATTGGTATAGAGTTTGGTATGAAACTATAACATTGGTATAGAGTTTGGTATGAAACTATAACATTGGTATAGATTTGATATGAAACTATAACATTGGTATAGAGTTTGATATGAAACTATAACATTGGTATAGAGTTTGGTATGAAACTATAACATTGGTATAGTTTGGTATGAAACTATAACATTGGTATATAGTTTGATATGAAACTATAACATTGGTATAGAGTTTGATATGAAACTATAACATTGGTATAGAGTTTGATATGAAACTATAACATTGGTATAGAGTTTGATATGAAACTATAACATTGGTATAGAGTTTGATATGAAACTATAACATTGGTATAGAGTTTGGTATGAAACTATAACATTGGTATAGTTTGGTATGAAACTATAACATTGGTATAGAGTTTGATATGAAACTATAACATTGGTATAGAGTTTGATATGAAACTATAACATTGGTATAGAGTTTGATATGAAACTATAACATTGGTATAGAGTTTGATATGAAACTATAACATTGGTATAGAGTTTGATATGAAACTATAACATTGGTATAGAGTTTGGTATGAAACTATAACATTGGTATAGAGTTTGATATGAAACTATAACATTGGTATAGAGTTTGATATGAAACTATAACATTGGTATAGAGTTTGATATGAAACTATAACATTGATATAGAGTTTGATATGAAACTATAACATTGGTATAGAGTTTGATATGAAACTATAACATTGGTATAGAGTTTGATATGAAACTATAACATTGTTTATAGAGTTTGATATGAAACTATAACATTGGTATAGAGTTTGATATGAAACTATAACATTGATATAGAGTTTGATATGAAACTATAACATTGATATAGAGTTTGATATGAAACTATAACATTGGTATAGAGTTTGATATGAAACTATAACATTGGTATAGAGTTTGATATGAAACTATAACATTGGTATAGAGTTTGGTATGAAACTATAACATTGGTATAGAGTTTGATATGAAACTATAACATTGGTATAGAGTTTGATATGAAACTATAACATTGGTATAGAGTTTGATATGAAACTATAACATTGATATAGAGTTTGATATGAAACTATAACATTGGTATAGAGTTTGATATGAAACTATAACATTGGTATAGAGTTTGATATGAAACTATAACATTGGTATAGAGTTTGGTATGAAACTATAACATTGGTATAGAGTTTGATATGAAACTATAACATTGATATAGAGTTTGATATGAAACTATAACATTGATATGGAGTTTGGTATGAAACTATAACATTGGTATAGAGTTTGGTATGAAACTATAACATTGGTATAGAGTTTGATATGAAACTATAAAATTGATATAGAGTTTGATATCAAACTATAACATTGGTATACAGGTTGATATGAAACTATAACACTGATATACAGTTTAATATGAAACTATAACATTGATATAGAGTTTGGATATGAAACTATAACATTGGTATAGAGTTTGATATGAAACTATAACATTGGTATAGAGTTTGGTATGAAACTATAACATTGGTATAGAGTTTGGTATGAAACTATAACATTGGTATAGAGTTTGATATGAAACTATAACATTGGTATAGAGTTTGATATGAAACTATAACATTGGTATAGAGTTTGGTATGAAACTATAACAATGGTATAGAGTTTGGTATGAAACTATAACATTGGTATAGAGTTTGGTATGAAACTATAACATTCGTATAGAGTTTGATATGAAACTATAACATTGGTATAGAGTTTGGTATGAAACTATAACATTGGTATAGAGTTTGATATGAAACTATAACATTGGTATAGAGTTTGATATGAAACTATAACATTGGTATAGAGTTTGATATGAAACTATAACATTGGTATAGAGTTTGATATGAAACTATAACATTGGTATAGAGTTTGATATGAAACTATAACATTGGTATAGAGTTTGATATGAAACTATAACATTGGTATAGAGTTTGATATGAAACTATAACATTGGTATAGAGTTTGATATGAAACTATAACATTGGTATAGAGTTTGGTATGAAACTATAACATTGGTATAGAGTTTGGTATGAAACTATAACATTGGTATAGAGTTTGATATGAAACTATAACATTGGTATAGAGTTTGGTATGAAACTATAACATTGGTATAGAGTTTGATATGAAACTATAACATTGGTATAGTTTGATATGAAACTATAACATTGGTATAGAGTTTGATATGAAACTATAACATTGGTATAGAGTTTGATATGAAACTATAACATTGGTATAGAGTTTGATATGAAACTATAACATTGGTATAGAGTTTGATATGAAACTATAACATTGATATAGAGTTTGGTATGAAACTATAACATTGGTATAGAGTTTGGTATGAAACTATAACATTGGTATAGAGTTTGGTATGAAACTATAACATTGGTATAGAGTTTGGTATGAAACTATAACATTGGTATAGAGTTTGGTACGAAACTATAACATTGATATAGAGTTTGGTACGAAACTATAACATTGGTATAGAGTTTGGTATGAAACTATAACATTGATATACAGTTTGATATGAAACTATAACATTGGTATAGAGTTTGATATGAAACTATAACATTGGTATAGTTTGATATGAAACTATAACATTGTTATAGAGTTTGATATGAAACTATAACATTGGTATAGAGTTTGATATGAAACTATAACATTGTTATAGAGTTTGATATGAAACTATAACATTGGTATAGAGGTTGATATGAAACTATAACATTGATATAGAGTTTGATATGAAACTATAACATTGATATAGAGTTTGGAATGAAACTATAACATTGGTATAAAGTTTGATATGAAACTATAACATTGGTATAGAGTTTGATATGAAACTAACACTGATATAGAGTTTGGTATGAAACTATAACATTGGTATAGAGTTTGATATGAAACTATAACATTGGTATAGAGTTTGATATGAAACTATAACATTGGTATAGAGTTTGATATGAAACTATAACATTGATATAGTTTGGTATGAAACTATAACATTGATATAGAGTTTGATATGAAACTATAACATTGGTATAGAGTTTGATATGAAACTATAACATTGATATAGAGTTTGATATGAAACTATAACATTGGTATAGAGTTTGGTATGAAACTATAACATTGGTATAGAGTTTGATATGAAACTATAACATTGATATAGAGTTTGATATGAAACTATAACATTGATATAGAGTTTGGTATGAAACTATAACATTGGTATAGAGTTTGGTATGAAACTATAACATTGGTATAGAGTTTGATATGAAACTATAACATTGGTATAGAGTTTGGTATGAAACTATAACATTGGTATAGAGTTTGGTATGAAACTATAACATTGGTATAGTTTGGTATGAAACTATAACATTGTTATAGAGTTTGATATGAAACTATAACATTGGTATAGAGTTTGATATGAAACTATAACATTGGTATAGAGTTTGATATGAAACTATAACATTGGTATAGAGTTTGATATGAAACTATAACATTGGTATAGAGTTTGATATGAAACTATAACATTGATATAGAGTTTGATATGAAACTATAACATTGGTATAGAGTT
Organism: Tachypleus tridentatus; assembly: GCF_004210375.1. Taxonomy (NCBI): domain Eukaryota; kingdom Metazoa; phylum Arthropoda; class Merostomata; order Xiphosura; family Limulidae; genus Tachypleus; species Tachypleus tridentatus. Next base: position 48,199,438 of record NC_134827.1, on the reverse strand, counting down.
TGATATGAAACTATAACATTGGTATAGAGTTTGATATGAAACTATAACATTGGTATAGAGTTTGGTATGAAACTATAACATTGGTATAGAGTTTGATATGAAACTATAACATTGGTATAGAGTTTGATATGAAACTATAACATTGGTATAGAGTTTGATATGAAACTATAACATTGGTATAGAGTTTGATATGAAACTATAACATTGGTATAGAGTTTGATATGAAACTATAACATTGGTATAGAGTTTGATATGAAACTATAACATTGGTATAGAGTTTGATATGAAACTATAACATTGGTATAGAGTTTGATATGAAACTATAACATTGGTATAGAGTTTGATATGAAACTATAACATTGGTATAGAGTTTGATATGAAACTATAACATTGGTATAGAGTTTGGTATGAAACTATAACATTGGTATAGAGTTTGATATGAAACTATAACATTGGTATAGTTTGATATGAAACTATAACATTGGTATAGAGTTTGATATGAAACTATAACATTGGTATAGAGTTTGATATGAAACTATAACATTGGTATAGAGTTTGATATGAAACTATAACATTGGTATAGAGTTTGATATGAAACTATAACATTGGTATAGAGTTTGGTATGAAACTATAACATTGGTATAGAGTTTGATATGAAACTATAACATTGGTATAGAGTTTGATATGAAACTATAACATTGGTATAGAGTTTGATATGAAACTATAACATTGGTATAGAGTTTGATATGAAACTATAACATTGGTATAGAGTTTGATATGAAACTATAACATTGGTATAGAGTTTGATATGAAACTATAACATTGGTATAGAGTTTGATATGAAACTATAACATTGGTATAGAGTTTGATATGAAACTATAACATTGATATAGAGTTTGATATGAAACTATAACATTGATATAGAGTTTGGAATGAAACTATAACATTGGTATAGAGTTTGATATGAAACTATAACATTGGTATAGAGTTTGATATGAAACTATAACATTGATATAGAGTTTGGTATGAAACTATAACATTGGTATAGAGTTTGATATGAAACTATAACATTGGTATAGAGTTTGATATGAAACTATAACATTGGTATAGAGTTTGATATGAAACTATAACATTGATATAGTTTGGTATGAAACTATAACATTGGTATAGAGTTTGATATGAAACTATAACATTGGTATAGAGTTTGATATGAAACTATAACATTGGTATAGAGTTTGGTATGAAACTATAACATTGGTATAGAGTTTGATATGAAACTATAACATTGATATAGAGTTTGATATGAAACTATAACATTGATATAGAGTTTGGTATGAAACTATAACATTGGTATAGAGTTTGGTATGAAACTATAACATTGGTATAGAGTTTGATATGAAACTATAACATTGATATAGAGTTTGATATGAAACTATAACATTGGTATAGAGTTTGATATGAAACTATAACATTGATATAGAGTTTGATATGAAACCATAACATTGATATAGAGTTTGGAATGAAACTGTAACATTGGTATAAAGTTTGATATGAAACTATTACATTGGTATGGAGTTTGGTATGAAACTATAACATTGGTATAGAGTTTGGTATGAAACTATAACATTGGTATAGAGTTTGATATGAAACTATAACATTGGTATAGAGTTTGATATGAAACTATAACATTGGTATAGAGTTTGGTATGAAACTATAACATTGGTATAGAGTTTGGTATGAAACTATAACAATGGTATAGATTTGGTATGAAAACTATAACATTGGTATAGAGTTTGATATGAAACTATAACATTGGTATAGAGTTTGGTATGAAACTATAACATTGGTATAGAGTTTGATATGAAACTATAACATTGGTATAGAGTTTGATATGAAACTATAACATTGGTATAGAGTTTGATATGAAACTATAACATTGGTATAGAGTTTGATATGAAACTATAACATTGGTATAGAGTTTGATATGAAACTATAACATTGGTATAGAGTTTGATATGAAACTATAACATTGGTATAGAGTTTGATATGAAACTATAACATTGGTATAGAGTTTGGTATGAAACTATAACATTGGTATAGAGTTTGGTATGAAACTATAACATTGGTATAGAGTTTGGTATGAAACTATAACATTGGTATAGAGTTTGATATGAAACTATAACATTGGTATAGAGTTTGGTATGAAACTATAACATTGGTATAGAGTTTGATATGAAACTATAACATTGGTATAGTTTGGATATGAAACTATAACATTGGTATAGAGTTTGATATGAAACTATAACATTGGTATAGAGTTTGATATGAAACTATAACATTGGTATAGAGTTTGATATGAAACTATAACATTGGTATAGAGTTTGATATGAAACTATAACATTGATATAGAGTTTGGTATGAAACTATAACATTGGTATAGAGTTTGGTATGAAACTATAACATTGGTATAGAGTTTGGTATGAAAGTATAACATTGGTATAGAGTTTGGTATGAAACTATAACATTGGTATAGAGTTTGGTATGAAACTATAACATTGATATAGAGTTTGATATGAAACTATAACATTGGTATAGAGTTTGATATGAAACTATAACATTGATATAGAGTTTGATATGAAACTATAACATTGGTATAGAGTTTGATATGAAACTATAACATTGGTATAGAGTTTGATATGAAACTATAACATTGAAACTATAACATTGATATATATAGAGTTTGATATGAAACTATAACATTGGTATAGAGTTTGATATGAAACTATAAAATTGATATAGAGTTTGATATGAAACTATAACATTGGTATACTGGTTGATATGAAACTATAACATTGGATATAGAGTTTGATATGAAACTATAACATTGATATAGAGTTTGGAATGAAACTATAACATTGGTATAAAGTTTGATATGAAACTATAACATTGGTATAGAGTTTGATATGAAACTATAACATTGGTATAGAGTTTGGTATGAAACTATAACATTGGTATAGAGTTTGATATGAAACTATAACATTGGTATAGAGTTTGATATGAAACTATAACATTGGTATAGAGTTTGATATGAAACTATAACATTGATATAGAGTTTGGTATGAAACTATAACATTGATATAGAGTTTGATATGAAACTATAACATTGGTATAGAGTTTGATATGAAACTATAACATTGGTATAGAGTTTGATATGAAACTATAACATTGGTATAGAGTTTGGTATGAAACTATAACATTGGTATAGAGTTTGATATGAAACTATAACATTGGTATAGAGTTTGATATGAAACTATAACATTGGTATAGAGTTTGATATGAAACTATAACATTGGTATAGAGTTTGGTATGAAACTATAACATTGGTATAGAGTTTGATATGAAACTATAACATTGGTATAGAGTTTGATATGAAACTATAACATTGGTATAGAGTTTGATATGAAACTATAACATTGGTATAGAGTTTGGTATGAAACTATAACATTGGTATAGAGTTTGATATGAAACTATAACATTGGTATAGAGTTTGATATGAAACTATAACATTGGTATAGAGTTTGATATGAAACTATAACATTGGTATAGAGTTTGATATGAAACTATAACATTGGTATAGAGTTTGATATGAAACTATAACATTGGTATAGAGTTTGGTATGAAACTATAACATTGGTATAGAGTTTGGTATGAAACTATAACATTGGTATAGAGTTTGGTATGAAACTATAACATTGGTATAGAGTTTGGTATGAAACTATAACATTGGTATAGAGTTTGATATGAAACTATAACATTGGTATAGAGTTTGGTATGAAACTATAACATTGGTATAGAGTTTGGTATGAAACTATAACAATGATATACAGTTTGATATGAAACTATAACATTGGTATAGAGTTTGATATGAAACTATAACATTGGTATAGTTTGATATGAAACTATAACATTGGTATAGAGTTTGATATGAAACTATAACATTGGTATAGAGTTTGATATGAAACTATAACATTGATATAGAGTTTGATATGAAACTATAACATTGGTATAGAGTTTGATATGAAACTATAACATTGGTATAGAGTTTGATATGAAACTATAACATTGATATAGAGTTTGGATATGAAACTATAACATTGGTATAAAGTTTGATATGAAACTATAACATTGGTATAGAGTTTGATATGAAACTATAACATTGATATAGAGTTTGGTATGAAACTATAACATTGGTATAGAGTTTGATATGAAACTATAACATTGGTATAGAGTTTGATATGAAACTATAACATTGGTATAGAGTTTGATATGAAACTATAACATTGGTATAGAGTTTGGTATGAAACTATAACATTGGTATAGAGTTTGATATGAAACTATAACATTGATATAGAGTTTGATATGAAACTATAACATTGGTATAGAGTTTGATATGAAACTATAACATTGGTATAGAGTTTGATATGAAACTATAACATTGGTATAGAGTTTGGTATGAAACTATAACATTGGTATAGAGTTTGATATGAAACTATAACATTGATATAGAGTTTGATATGAAACTATAACATTGATATAGAGTTTGATATGAAACTATAACATTGATATAGAGTTTGGTATGAAACTATAACATTGGTATAGAGTTTGGTATGAAACTATAACATTGGTATAGAGTTTGATATGAAACTATAAAATTGATATAGAGTTTGATATGAAACTATAACATTGGTATAGAGTTTGATATGAAACTATAACATTGATATACAGTTTGATATGAAACTATAACATTGATATAGAGTTTGGAATGAAACTATAACATTGGTATAAAGTTTGACATGAAAGTATAACATTGGTATAGAGTTTGGTATGAAACTATAACATTGGTATAGAGTTTGGTATGAAACTATAACATTGGTATAGAGTTTGATATGAAACTATAACATTGGTATAGAGTTTGATATGAAACTATAACATTGGTATAGAGTTTGGTATGAAACTATAACATTGGTATAGAGTTTGATATGAAACTATAACATTGGTATAGAGTTTGGTATGAAACTATAACATTGGTATAGAGTTTGATATGAAACTATAACATTGGTATAGAGTTTGATATGAAACTATAACATTGGTATAGAGTTTGATATGAAACTATAACATTGGTATAGAGTTTGATATGAAACTATAACATTGGTATAGAGTTTGATATGAAACTATAACATTGGTATAGAGTTTGATATGAAACTATAACATTGGTATAGAGTTTGATATGAAACTATAACATTGGTATAGAGTTTGATATGAAACTATAACATTGGTATAGAGTTTGGTATGAAACTATAACATTGGTATAGAGTTTGATATGAAACTATAACATTGGTATAGAGTTTGATATGAAACTATAACATTGGTATAGAGTTTGATATGAAACTATAACATTGGTATAGAGTTTGATATGAAACTATAACATTGGTATAGAGTTTGATATGAAACTATAACATTGATATAGAGTTTGGTATGAAACTATAACATTGGTATAGAGTTTGGTATGAAACTATAACATTGGTATAGAGTTTGGTATGAAAGTATAACATTGGTATAGAGTTTGGTATGAAACTATAACATTGGTATAGAGTTTGGATATGAAACTATAACATTGATATAGAGTTTGGTATGAAACTATAACATTGGTATAGAGTTTGGTATGAAACTATAACATTGATATAGAGTTTGATATGAAACTATAACATTGGTATAGAGTTTGATATGAAACTATAACATTGGTATAGTTTGATATGAAACTATAACATTGGTATAGAGTTTGATATGAAACTATAACATTGGTATAGAGTTTGATATGAAACTATAACATTGATATAGAGTTTGATATGAAACTATAACATTGGTATAGAGTTTGATATGAAACTATAACATTGATATAGAGTTTGATATGAAACTATAACATTGATATAGAGTTTGGAATGAAACTATAACATTGGTATAGAGTTTGATATGAAACTATAACATTGGTATAGAGTTTGATATGAAACTATAACATTGATATAGAGTTTGATATGAAACTATAACATTGGTATAGAGTTTGATATGAAACTATAACATTGGTATAGAGTTTGATATGAAACTATAACATTGGTATAGAGTTTGATATGAAACTATAACATTGGTATAGAGTTTGATATGAAACTATAACATTGATATAGTTTGGTATGAAACTATAACATTGATATAGAGTTTGATATGAAACTATAACATTGATATAGAGTTTGATATGAAACTATAACATTCGTATAGAGTTTGATATGAAACTATAACATTGGTATAGAGTTTGATATGAAACTATAACATTGATATAGAGTTTGGTATGAAACTATAACATTGGTATAGAGTTTAATATGAAACTATAACATTGATATAGAGTTTGATATGAAACCATAACATTGATATAGAGTTTGGTATGAAACTATAACATTGGTATAGAGTTTGGTATGAAACTATAACATTGGTATAGAGTTTGATATGAAACTATAAAATTGATATAGAGTTTGATATCAAACAATAACATTGGTATACAGGTTGATATGAAACTATAACACTGATATACAGTTTGATATGAAACTATAACATTGATATAGAGTTTGGAATGAAACTATAACATTGGTATAAAGTTTGATATGAAACTATAACATTGGTATAGAGTTTGGTATGAAACTATAACATTGGTATAGAGTTTGGTATGAAACTATAACATTGGTATAGAGTTTGATATGAAACTATAACATTGGTATAGAGTTTGATATGAAACTATAACATTGGTACAGAGTTTGGTATGAAACTATAACAATGGTATAGAGTTTGGTATGAAACTATAACATTGGTATAGATTTGGTATGAAACTATAACATTGGTATAGAGTTTGATATGAAACTATAACATTGGTATAGAGTTTGATATGAAACTATAACATTGGTATAGAGTTTGATATGAAACTATAACATTGGTATAGAGTTTGATATGAAACTATAACATTGGTATAGAGTTTGATATGAAACTATAACATTGGTATAGAGTTTGATATGAAACTATAACATTGGTATAGAGTTTGATATGAAACTATAACATTGGTATAGAGTTTGATATGAAACTATAACATTGGTATAGAGTTTGATATGAAACTATAACATTGGTATAGAGTTTGATATGAAACTATAACATTGGTATAGAGTTTGGTATGAAACTATAACATTGGTATAGAGTTTGATATGAAACTATAACATTGGTATAGAGTTTGATATGAAACTATAACATTGGTATAGAGTTTGGTATGAAACTATAACATTGGTATAGAGTTTGATATGAAACTATAACATTGGTATAGAGTTTGATATGAAACTATAACATTGGTATAGAGTTTGATATGAAACTATAACATTGGTATAGAGTTTGATATGAAACTATAACATTGGTATAAAGTTTGATATGAAACTATAACATTGGTATAGAGTTTGATATGAAACTATAACATTGATATAGAGTTTGGTATGAAACTATAACATTGGTATAGAGTTTGATATGAAACTATAACATTGGTATAGAGTTTGATATGAAACTATAACATTGGTATAGAGTTTGATATGAAACTATAACATTGGTATAGAGTTTGGTATGAAACTATAACATTGGTATAGAGTTTGATATGAAACTATAACATTGGTATAGAGTTTGATATGAAACTATAACATTGATATAGAGTTTGATATGAAACTATAACATTGGTATAGAGTTTGGTATGAAACTATAACATTGGTATAGAGTTTAATATGAAACTATAACATTGATATAGAGTTTGATATGAAACTATAACATTGATATGGAGTTTGGTATGAAACTATAACATTGGTATAGAGTTTGGTATGAAACTATAACATTGGTATAGAGTTTGATATGAAACTATAACATTGATATAGAGTTTGATATGAAACTATAACATTGGTATAGAGTTTGATATGAAACTATAACACTGATATAGAGTTTGATATGAAACTATAACATTGATATAGAGTTTGGAATGAAACTATAACATTGGTATAAAGTTTGATATGAAACTATAACATTGGTATAGAGTTTGGTATGAAACTATAACATTGGTATAGAGTTTGGTATGAAACTATAACATTGGTATAGAGTTTGATATGAAACTATAACATTGGTATAGAGTTTGATATGAAACTATAACAATGGTATAGAGTTTGGTATGAAACTATAACATTGGTATAGAGTTTGATATGAAACTATAACATTGGTATAGAGTTTGGTATGAAACTATAACATTGGTATAGAGTTTGATATGAAACTATAACATTGGTATAGAGTTTGGTATGAAACTATAACATTGGTATAGAGTTTGATATGAAACTATAACATTGGTATAGAGTTTGATATGAAACTATAACATTGGTATAGAGTTTGATATGAAACTATAACATTGGTATAGAGTTTGATATGAAACTATAACATTGGTATAGAGTTTGATATGAAACTATAACATTGGTATAGAGTTTGATATGAAACTATAACATTGGTATAGAGTTTGGTATGAAACTATAACAATGGTATAGAGTTTGGTATGAAACTATAACATTCGTATAGAGTTTGATATGAAACTATAACATTGGTATAGAGTTTGGTATGAAACTATAACATTGGTATAGAGTTTGGTATGAAACTATAACATTGGTATAGAGTTTGGTATGAAACTATAACATTGGTATAGAGTTTGGTATGAAACTATAACATTGATATAGAGTTTGATATGAAACTATAACATTGGTATAGAGTTTGATATGAAACTATAACATTGGTATAGAGTTTGATATGAAACTATAACATTGGTATAGAGTTTGATATGAAACTATAACATTGGTATAGAGGTTGATATGAAACTATAACATTGGTATAGAGTTTGATATGAAACTATAACATTGGTATAGAGTTTGGAATGAAACTATAACATTGGTATAGAGTTTGATATGAAACTATAACATTGGTATAGAGTTTGATATGAAACTATAACATTGATATAGAGTTTGGTATGAAACTATAACATTGGTATAGAGTTTGATATGAAACTATAACATTGGTATAGAGTTTGATATGAAACTATAACATTGGTATAGAGTTTGTATGAAACTATAACATTGGTATAGAGTTTGATATGAAACTATAACATTGGTATAGAGTTTGATATGAAACTATAACATTGGTATAGAGTTTGATATGAAACTATAACATTGGTATAGAGTTTGATATGAAACTATAACATTGGTATAGAGTTTGATATGAAACTATAACATTGGTATAGAGTTTGATATGAAACTATAACATTGGTATAGAGTTTGATATGAAACTATAACATTGGTATAGAGTTTGATATGAAACTATAACATTGATATAGAGTTTGATATGAAACTATAACATTGGTATAGAGTTTGGTATGAAACTATAACATTGGTATAGAGTTTGGTATGAAACTATAACATTGGTATAGAGTTTGATATGAAACTATAACATTGGTATAGAGTTTGGTATGAAACTATAACATTGATATAGAGTTTGATATGAAACTATAACATTGGTATAGAGTTTGGTATGAAACTATAACATTGATATAGAGTTTGATATGAAACTATAACATTGGTATAGAGTTTGATATGAAACTATAACATTGGTATAGTTTGATATGAAACTATAACATTGGTATAGAGTTTGATATGAAACTATAACATTGGTATAGAGTTTGATATGAAACTATAAAATTGGTATAGAGTTTGATATGAAACTATAACATTGGTATAGAGTTTGATATGAAACTATAACATTGATATAGAGTTTGATATGAAACTATAACATTGGTATAGAGTTTGGAATGAAACTATAACATTGGTATAGAAGTTTGATATGAAACTATAACATTGGTATAGAGTTTGATATGAAACTATAACATTGATATGAGTTTGGTATGAAACTATAACATTGGTATAGAGTTTGATATGAAACTATAACATTGGTATAGAGTTTGATATGAAACTATAACATTGGTATAGAGTTTGATATGAAACTATAACATTGATATAGTTTGGTATGAAACTATAACATTGATATAGAGTTTGATATGAAACTATAACATTGGTATAGAGTTTGGATATGAAACTATAACATTGGTATAGAGTTTGATATGAAACTATAACATTGGTATAGAGTTTGATATGAAACTATAACATTGGTATAGAGTTTGATATGAAACTATAACATTGATATAGTTTGGTATGAAACTATAACATTGATATAGAGTTTGATATGAAACTATAACATTGGTATAGAGTTTGATATGAAACTATAACATTGGTATAGAGTTTGATATGAAACTATAACATTGGTATAGAGTTTGATATGAAACTATAACATTGGATATAGAGTTTGGTATGAAACTATAACATTGGTATAGAGTTTGATATGAAACTATAACATTGGTATAGAGTTTGATATGAAACTATAACATTGGTATAGAGTTTGATATGAAACTATAACATTGGTATAGAGTTTGATATGAAACTATAACATTGGTATAGAGTTTGGTATGAAACTATAACATTGGTATAGAGTTTGATATGAAACTATAACATTGGTATAGAGTTTGATATGAAACTATAACATTGGTATAGAGTTTGATATGAAACTATAACATTGGTATAGAGTTTGATATGAAACTATAACATTGGTATAGAGTTTGATATGAAACTATAACATTGGTATAGAGTTTGATATGAAACTATAACATTGGTATAGAGTTTGATATGAAACTATAACATTGATATAGAGTTTGATATGAAACTATAACATTGGTATAGAGTTTGGATATGAAACTATAACATTGGTATAGAGTTTGATATGAAACTATAACATTGGTATAGAGTTTGATATGAAACTATAACATTGGTATAGAGTTTGGTATGAAACTATAACATTGGTATAGAGTTTGATATGAAACTATAACATTGGTATAGAGTTTGATATGAAACTATAACATTGGTATAGAGTTTGATATGAAACTATAACATTGGTATAGAGTTTGATATGAAACTATAACATTGATATAGTTTGATATGAAACTATAACATTGATATAGAGTTTGATATGAAACTATAACATTGGTATAGAGTTTGATATGAAACTATAACATTGGTATAGAGTTTGATATGAAACTATAACATTAATATAGAGTTTGATATGAAACTATAACATTGATATAGAGTTTGATATGAAACTATAACATTGGTATAGAGTTTGATATGAAACTATAACATTGGTATAGAGTTTGATATGAAACTATAACATTGATATAGAGTTTGATATGAAACTATAACATTGGTATAGAGTTTGGTATGAAACTATAACATTGGTATAGAGTTTGATATGAAACTATAACATTGATATAGAGTTTGATATGAAACTATAACATTGGTATAGAGTTTGATATGAAACTATAACATTGATATGAGCAGTTTGATATGAAACTATAACATTGATATAGAGTTGGATATGAAACTATAAACATTGGTATAGAGTTTGATATGAAACTATAACATTGGTATAGAGTTTGGTATGAAACTATAACATTGGTATAGAGTTTGGTATGAAACTATAACATTGGTATAGAGTTTGATATGAAACTATAACATTGGTATAGAGTTTGATATGAAACTATAACATTGGTATAGAGTTTGGTATGAAACTATAACATTGGTATAGAGTTTGGTATGAAACTATAACATTGGTATAGAGTTTGGTATGAAACTATAACATTGGTATAGAGTTTGATATGAAACTATAACATTGGTATAGAGTTTGATATGAAACTATAACATTGGTATAGAGTTTGATATGAAACTATAACATTGGTATAGTTTGGATATGAAACTATAACATTGGTATAGAGTTTGATATGAAACTATAACATTGGTATAGAGTTTGATATGAAACTATAACATTGGTATAGAGTTTGATATGAAACTATAACATTGGTATAGAGTTTGATATGAAACTATAACATTGATAGAGTTTGATATGAAACTATAACATTGGTATAGAGTTTGGTATGAAACTATAACATTGGTATAGAGTTTGGTATGAAACTATAACATTGGTATAGAGTTTGGTATGAAACTATAACATTGGTATAGAGTTTGATATGAAACTATAACATTGATATAGAGTTTGATATGAAACTATAACATTGGTATAGAGTTTGATATGAAACTATAACATTGATATAGAGTTTGATATGAAACTATAACATTGGTATAGAGTTTGATATGAAACTATAACATTGATATAGAGTTTGATATGAAACTATAACATTGGTATAGAGTTTGATATGAAACTATAACATTGGTATAGAGTTTGATATGAAACTATAACATTGGTATAGAGTTTGGTATGAAACTATAACATTGGTATAGAGTTTGATATGAAACTATAACATTGGTATAGAGTTTGATATGAAACTATAACATTGGTATAGAGTTTGATATGAAACTATAACATTGATATAGTTTGGTATGAAACTATAACATTGGTATAGAGTTTGATATGAAACTATAACATTGGTATAGAGTTTGATATGAAACTATAACATTATATAATAGAGTTTGATATGAAACTATAACATTGGTATAGAGTTTGATATGAAACTATAACATTGGTATAGAGTTTGATATGAAACTATAACATTGATATAGAGTTTGATATGAAACTATAACATTGGTATAGAGTTTGGTATGAAACTATAACATTGGTATAGAGTTTGGTATGAAACTATAACATTGGTATAGAGTTTGATATGAAACCATAAATAAGATATATCAAAGCCAACAATGAAAGTAGTTTGATATGAAACCATAACACTGAGGTATAGAGTTTGATATGAAACCTATAAC